>NC_091161.1:32799089-33056589 GCF_040958095.1 Procambarus clarkii
CCACCCATGTCCCCTCGTTCTGTTATTATTACGTGTGAACATTTCATCTATTTCCACTTTGTCAATTCTCCTGAGTATTTTATATGTCCCTATCATATCTCCTCTCTCCCTTCTTTTCTCTAGTGTCGTAAGGTTCAGTTCCTTCAGCCGCTCTTCATATCCCATCCCTCGTAGCTCTGGGACAAGCCTCGTCGCAAACCTCTGAACCTTCTCCAGTTTCTTTATGTGTTTCTTCAGGTGGGGGCTCCATGATGGCGCGGCATACTCTAAGACGGGTCTCACGTAGGCAGTGTAAAGCGCCCTAAAAGCTTCCTCATTTAGGTTTCTGAATGAAGTTCTAATTTTCGCCAGTGTAGAGTACGCTGCTGTCGTTATCCTATTTATATGTGCCTCAGGAGTTAGATTAGGTGTCACATCCACTCCCAGGTCTCTTTCTCGAATCGTTACAGGTAGGCTGTTCCCCTTCATTGTGTACTGTCCCTTTGGTCTCCTGTCACCTGATCCCATTTCCATAACTTTACATTTACTGGTGTTAAACTCCAGTAGCCATTTCCCTGACCATCTCTGCAGCCTGTTTAAGTCCTCTTGGAGGATCCTACAATCCTCGTCTGTCACAACTCTTCTCATTAATTTTGCGTCATCTGCAAACATTGACATGTATGATTCCACTCCTGTAAACATATCATTTACGTAAATTAGAAAGAGGATTGGTCCCAGCACCGATCCTTGAGGTACTCCACTTGTTACTGTTCGCCAGTCCGACTTCTCGCCCCTTACCATTACCCTCTGGCTCCTTCCTGTTAGGTAGTTCTTCACCCATACTAGGGCCTTTCCGCTTACTCCTGCCTGCCTCTCAAGTTTGTATAGCAGTCTCATGTGCGGTACTGTATCAAAGGCCTTTTGGCAGTCAAGAAATATGCAGTCTGCCCAGCCTTCTCTGTCCTGCCTTATCCTTGTTACTTTATCATAGAATTCTAAAAGGTTTGTTAGGCATGATTTCCCTGTCCAGAACCCATGTTGGTGCTTGTTTACAAACCCAATGCTCTCCAGGTGCTCAACAAGTCTTAGCCTAATTATTCTTTCAAGTATTTTGTAGGGGATGCTTGTCAGTGATACGGGTCTGTAGTTAAGTGCCTCCTCCCTATCACCCTTTTTGAAAATCGGTACGACATTTGCCTCCTTCCAGCAACTGGGCAATTCTCCCGACATAAGTGACTCATTAAAGATCATTGCCAGAGGCACGCTGAGAGCCTGCGCTGCCTCTTTAAGTATCCACGGTGATACTTTGTCTGGTCCAACAGCTTTATTTGCATCCAGTGTTGTCAACTGTTTCATTACATCCTCTGCTGTCACCTCTATATCTGATAGTCTTTCATCTTGGGTAATCTCTTCTAACAATGGGAGCTGCTCAGGCTCGGTTGTGAACACTCCATGGAATTTTGCATTCAGTACCTCGCAGATTTCCTTGTCGCTTTCTGTATATGCCCCTTCTGTTTTCCTCAGTCTTGTCACTTGGTCATTTACCGACATCTTCCTTCTTATATGGCTATGTAGTAATTTTGGTTGCTTTTTCGCTTTGACTGCAATATCGTTCTCATAATTTCTTTCCGACACTCGTCTTATGTTAATGTAATCATTCCTAGCTCTGTTACATCTAATCCTGTTGTCCTCTGTCCTTTGTCTTCTGTACTTCCTCCACTCCCTCCTGCTTCTCACCTTTGCTTCCTGACACTGTCTATTAAACCATGGGTTATTATATTCCCTCCTGCTTTTTTCCTTTATTGTTGGAATAAATCTATCTTCAGCCTCCTTGCATTTCAATATGACTTGGTTCATCATACCTTGCACTGTTTTTCCTCTAAGTTCTTCCTCCCACTGCACTTCTCCCAGGTAGTCCCTTATCCTTCTGTAGTCCCCTTTTCTGTAATCAAGTCTCCTTTCCCGGACCTCTTGTCCTTTGGTCACAATTTTAAGCTCCATCATGTAGTCAAAGACTAGGACACAATGGTCACTAGCTCCTAGTGGTATTTCATGTTCCAACTGCTCGATGTCTTCTACATTCTGAGTGATAATGAGATCTAATAGGCTGGGCGTATCCCCTCCTCTTTCCCTAGTATCTTCTTTCACATGCTGTGTTAGGAAATTCCTGTCAATAACGTCTACCAGCTTCGCTCCCCAGGTCTCCTCCCCGCCATGGGGATTCCTCGTTTCCCAATCTATCTCTCCGTGATTTAGGTCCCCCATGACCAGCAGCTTCGCTCTCATTCTATGCGCTAAAGTTGCTGCCCTCTGCAGTTCATCCATACATGTCTTGTTGCTGTCCTCGTACTCCTGCCTGGGCCTTCTACTGTTTGGTGGGGGATTGTAGAGTATCAAGATTACAATCTTCTTCCCATCCACTGTCAGAGTTCCATGTATGAAGCTTGTGCTTTCATTGGTACCCGGATTTTCCAGCTCATCAAACTTCCATTTCCGCTTTATTAGTAGTGCCACTCCTCCTCCCTGTCTCTGTGTCCTTTCTTTTCTTATCACCTGGTACCCCTCTGGAAAGATTGCATCCGAGATCATGCCATTTATTTTAGTTTCCACTATTGCCACTATGTCTGGGTCTGCCTCACTAACTCTTTCTTTTATCTCTTCTGCTTTATTGGCTACCCCATCAGCATTGGTGTACCAAACCTTGAGACTCTTCTTGGAAACTCGGGTGTCAGAGTTCCCCCTTTCACCAGGGGTCTGGGGGGAACTGGGGGGTGTCTGGGGGGCAAGTGGGGGCTGTGGGGGTGAGTGGGGGGGTGCTAGGGGGGTGCCTGGGAGTGCCTGGTAGGCGAATGGGGTCTGGGCATCTAGGGGGGTAGGAAGGGCATAATGGGTCTGAAAGTTAGGGGTCTGAATAGCATAGGGGGGTTGAGAAATAGAGTGAGACTGAGAGTCAGATAGAGGTTGAGAGGTTGGGGGGGAGAGGGATACTGAGGGTGGAGAGCTGAGATGAGAATGGAGCATGGGTGCTGGGAGTGGAAGAGAGGGTATATTAGTTAGGGGGGAATCGGGGGTAGGTGTGGGTTTTGGGGTAGAAGTGGGGAAGAGGGAGATGGGGGAAGGTGCTAGGGGGTCACAAGGTGAGGGGGTTAAATGTGGGCTGGAGGTGCATAGGAGGGGTGAGGGTTGGGTGGGGTTTGGGGGTGAGTGGAAGAGGGGTGCAGTGGAAGCTGGGATGGAGTAGATGGAATTGAAGTCAATGGGGTAGAAGGGGCAGGGGAGTAGGAAGGGGTATTTGGGGAGGGGGGATGGGAAGGTGGGTTTGGGGAGGGCATGGCTTGACCCACTGGGGTCGCTGACAAGTGTGATGTAGCGGGGGCAGGGGAATCGTTGGGGAGGTGCAAATGTGGAAGGGACAGGGGGGTTTTGGGAGGCTGAGGCAGGGGGGAGGTATAGGAGGGCTGAGTTGGGGAGGATGCGACCTGGGAGGTGACCTGGGAGGTGGCCTGGGAGGTGACCTGGGATGTGACCTGGGAGTTGAGACTACCTGAAAGGGTAGATCGGTGTCGTTGTTGCCATCTATTTTTGTGGGCTATTTGCTCATCTTTCGTCATAAACCTCTCTATAAACACATTGTAATGGGTTTCACTTCCTCTGAGTAAATGCTTGGTCCTCATTATGTACTCCACTGCCTCCTCATTGGAGAATTGCACCAGAACAGGTCTATTCTTGGTACAATTGTAAGGTCCAACCCGTCGATTGATATCCACCTCGCGTTCTGCCAATCCTGCTCCAATACACCTCAATATCTCGTGCAATTCGTATTTTTCTGTTTCTATTCTCTCTTGTCTTGTTGGTGCCCTAGATTCGAATAATCCATGTATTATAATAGACCGTCTCCTCAGTAAGTCATTGTCATGCTGGTAGCCTGTCCCCTGGGGATTCCCCATCCCAACCGCAGTCACTAACCCATCCCCCACTAATCTTCTATCCTTAGCCATGCTGCTAATCCTTCCTAATTCGTTTGTGATACGAGCACATTCCCTCTCCCAGTCCTCTCTTCCCTTCCTAATCTCTTCCTGAACATAGAGCATAAGTTCTTGTTTCTGCCTCTCTACCGCATCCTGTATTTGCTGAAATACCTCACTTTTAATCCCCTGTATTAGATCCTCCAACCAATCACTCCTTCTCTCTACAAATTTCCCTATTAATTTGTCTATAAATCTGTCCTCCTCCTCATCCCTGCTGGTGATTGACCTTGAACCCCTTCTAGTCATTGCAGTAACAATCCTGCCAAAAAGGCGCTCCTCAATACCTTGCACAATCTGCTAACACAATAGGTGAGTGAATCTCCAATCGTCGTCCCACGTGGTGGTAGGAGGGTTGCTCCAGGAGGTGAGGTCACGCGGTCAGAGGTCGGTGAGGTCTGCTTCCACACTGCACAGTATATCCTCAACTATTTTGAATTACGCTAATTACACTGTTTTTCTTCACTACCTTATGGCTCTGGTCAAAACCCAGAAAGGTTTTTTCATTCACTTGTACATTCACTTATAGTCTTTTTCACTTCGAAGTTGCCTGGTTACCCCTCCCACTCCACTAGTGACCCAGGAGCTCCTAACCCACGTCCACCCAACACGATGGTCACAAGACAAGTGTGTGTGTGTGTGTGTGTGTGTGGTGTGTGTGTGTGTGTGTGTGTGTGTGGTGTGTGTGTGTGTGTGTGTGTGTGTGTGTGTGTGTGTGGTGTGTGTGTGTGGTGTGTGTGTGTGTGTGTGTGTGTGTGTGTGTGTGTGTGTGTGTGTGTGTGTGTGTGTGTGTGTGTGTGTGTGTGTGTGTGTGTGTGTGTGTGTGTGGTGTGTGGTGTGTGTGTGTGTGTGTTTGTATGTGTGTGTGTGTGTGTGTGTGTGTGTGTGTGTGTGTGTGTGTGTGTGTGTGTGTGTGTGTGTGTGTGTGTGTGTGTGTGTGTGTGTGTGTGTGTGTGTGTGTGTGTGTGTGTGTGTGTGTGTGTGTGTGTGTGTGTGGTGTGTGTGTGTGTGGTGTGTGTGTGTGTGTGTGTGTGTGTGTGTGTGTGTGTGGTGTGTGTGTGTGTGTGTGTGTGTGTGTGTGTGTGTGTGTGTGTGTGTGTGTGTGTGTGTGTGTGTGTGTGTGTGTGTGTGTGTGTGTGTGTGTGTGTGTGTGTGTGTGTGTGTGTGTGTGTGTGTGTGTGTGTGTGTGTGTGTGTGGTGTGTGTGTGTGTGTGTGTGTGTGGTGTGTGTGTGGTGTGTGTGTGTGTGTGTGTGTGTGTGTGTGTGTGTGTACTCACCTAGTTGTACTCACCTAGTTGTGTTTGCGGGGGTTGAGCTCTGGCTCTTTGGTCCCGCCTCTCAACCGTCAATCAACAGGTGTACAGATTCCTGAGCCTATCGGGCTCTGTCATATCTACACTTGAAACTGTGTATGGAGTCAGCCTCCACCACATCACTTCCTAATGCATTCCATTTGTCAACCACTCTGACACTAAAAAAGTTCTTTCTAATATCTCTGTGGCTCATTTGGGCACTCAGTTTCCACCTGTGTCCCCTAGTACGTGTGCCCCTTGTGTTAAATAGACTGTCTTTATCTACCCTATCAATCCCCTTCAGAATCTTGAATGTGGTGATCATGTCCCCCCTAACTCTTCTGTCTTCCAGCGAAGTGAGGTTTAATTCCCGTAGTCTCTCCTCGTAGCTCATACCTCTCAGCTCGGGTACTAGTCTGGTGGCAAACCTTTGAACCTTTTCCAGTTTAGTCTTATCCTTGACTAGATATGGACTCCATGCTGGGGCTGCATACTCCAGGATTGGCCTGACATATGTGGTATACAAAGTTCTGAATGATTCTTTACACAAGTTTCTGAATGCCGTTCGTATGTTGGCCAGCCTGGCATATGCCGCTGATGTTATCCGCTTGATATGTGCTGCAGGAGACAGGTCTGGCGTGATATCAACCCCCAAGTCTTTTTCCTTCTCTGACTCCTGAAGAATTTCCTCTCCCAGATGATACCTTGTATCTGGCCTCCTGCTCCCTACACCTATCTTCATTACATTACATTTGGTTGGGTTAAACTCTAACAACCATTTGTTCGACCATTCCTTCAGCTTGTCTAGGTCTTCTTGAAGCCTCAAACAGTCCTCTTCTGTTTTAATCCTTCTCATAATTTTAGCATCGTCCGCAAACATTGAGAGAAATGAATCGATACCCTCCGGGAGATCATTTACATATATCAGAAACAAGATAGGACCGAGTACAGAGCCCTGTGGGACTCCACTGGTGACTTCACGCCAATCGGAGGTCTCACCCCTCACCGTAACTCTCTGCTTCCTATTGCTTAGATACTCCCTTATCCACTGGAGCACCTTACCAGCTACACCTGCCTGTCTCTCCAGCTTATGTACCAGCCTCTTATGCGGTACTGTGTCAAAGGCTTTCCGACAATCCAAGAAAATGCAGTCCGCCCAGCCCTCTCTTTCTTGCTTAATCTGTGTCACCTGATCGTAGAATTCTATCAAGCCTGTAAGGCAAGATTTACCCCCCCTGAATCCATGTTGGCGATTTGTCACGAAGTCCCTTCTCTCCAGATGTGTTACCAGGTTTTTTCTCACGATCTTCTCCATCACCTTGCATGGTATACAAGTCAAGGACACTGGCCTGTAGTTCAGTGCCTCTTGTCTGTCGCCCTTTTTGTATATTGGGACCACATTCGCCGTCTTCCATATTTCTGGTAGGTCTCCCGTCTCTAGTGACTTACTATACACTATGGAGAGTGGCAGGCAAAGTGCCTCTGCACACTCTTTCAGTACCCATGGTGAGATCCCATCTGGACCAACAGCCTTTCTAACATCCAGATCCAGCAGGTGTCTCTTGACCTCCTCTCTCGTAATTTCGAACTCCTCCAAGGCCGCCTGGTTTACCTCCCTTTCTCCTAACACAGTGACCTCACCCTGTTCTATTGTGAAGACCTCCTGGAACCTCTTGTTGAGTTCCTCACACACCTCTCTGTCATTCTCTGTATACCTGTCCTCGCCTGTTCTAAGTTTCAATACCTGTTCTTTCACTGTTGTTTTCCTTCTGATGTGACTGTGGAGTAGCTTTGGTTCGGTCTTGGCTTTGTTTGCTATATCATTATCAAAATTTTTCTCTGCTTCTCTTCTCACCCTGACGTACTCATTCCTGGTTCTCTGGTATCTCTCTCTGCTTTCTGGTGTTCTGTTATTCCGGAAGTTCCTCCACGCCTTTTTGTTCAGTTTCTTCGCTTCCATACATGCCCTATTATACCATGGATTCCTCTGTTGCTTCTCGGATTTTTCCCTTTGGGCCGGGATGAACCTGTTTACTGCCTCCTGACACTTTTGGGTAACATAGTCCATCATACCCTGTACAGACTTGTCTCTGAGATCTGTGTCCCAAGGTATTTCACTTAGGAAACTTCTCATCTGTTCATAATTCCCCTTTCGGTATGCCAGCCTTTTGATTCCTAGTTCTTTTTGGGGGGAGATAAGTCCTAGCTCTACCAGGTACTCAAAATTCAATACACTGTGGTCACTCATTCCCAAGGGCGCTTCCATCTTAACTTCCCTTATATCCCATTCATTTAGGGTAAATATCAAATCAAGCATTGCTGGTTCATCTTCTCCTCTCATTCTTGTTGGTTCTTTGGTGTGCTGGCTTAGAAAGTTTCTTGTTGCCACGTCCAGCAGCTTAGCTCTCCATGTTTCTGGTCCTCCATGCGGGTCTCTGTTCTTCCTATCAATCTTCCCATGGTTGAAGTCTCCCATAATTAGTAGTCCAGATCCATTCCTGCTAGCAACAGAAGCTGCTCTTTCTATTATGTTAATGGTGGCCATGTTGTTTCTATCATATTCCTGACTAGGTCTTCTGTCATTTGGTGGTGGATTATATATGACTGCGACTATAATTTTTTTCCCTCCATTTGTTACAGTACCTGCTATGTAGTCACTGAAACCTTCACAGCCCTGAATATCCATCTCCTCAAAATCCCAGCCTTGTCTTACCAGCAGAGCTACACCACCCCCACCTCTTCCTTCCCTCTCTTTCCTCATAACATAATAGTCCTGTGGGAACACTGCATTTGTTATCGTTTTCGTGATCTTTGTTTCTGTGAGGGCTATTATGTCTGGGTTTTCCTCTAGTACCAGTTCTCCAAGCTCATTTGCTTTATTTGTAATTCCATCTATGTTTGTGTACATCGCTTTGAGGCTCACTTTCTTCTGTCCCTTCTCAAATCGCCTCCTTGGTGAGTGTTCTGCTGGTGGGGGAGGCTGTTCCATGGGTGTGAGGAACTGTGAGGTGGATAACAGGGTCTCAGAGGATACTGGGATGAGGTGCGGGGAATCCAGTGAAGGGGGAGGGACAGGGAGGGTATGGGGTGAAAGGGGAGGGAGGACGGGAAGGAAAGGGGGGGAGGGGGGACTCGGGAGGAGGGGAGGGGTAGAAGGGTGGGGATTGGGTGTGGGGGGAGGGAGATTTTGCTGAACATTTGAGTGGGGGCAGGGAGGGTTTGGGGTAGGGGGGTTTTCTATGCAGAGGAGGGAGGCGGGGTTGTCCTCCCTTCTGGCGTTACTGGGTAGCTGGTTGTGGGTTCCCCCCTCGCCTCTGGGGGTGTTGGGTTGGGAGCTGTGACTTCCTGGTTTTCCCCTCTCGCCCTGCGCCTCTTCCTTGCTTCTGCCGCCACGGCTCTCTCCTCCCTTGTCATGTCTCTTTGGAGGAATACATTTTTTAATTTTCCCACGTTTTTCAGGGAGCTCTTCCTTGATAGGATCTTCTCCTTTGTGTTCTCGCTTGCAAACACTATCTTTATCATTCGGTCTCGGTCTTTGTTGTACCGGCCTAGCCTGAAAACCTTCTCAATGCTATGCTCAGCCCCTTCCATGTCTAGTGCCTTTAGTACTTCATTCACTGCTGCTTTGTCCTTGTCACTCCACTCTGTCCTATTAGATCCTTCCTGCTCCTTAATACCCACAGCAACCACTGATCTGTTCCTTTCCAGCAGTTGGCTAGTGGAGCGTGCCGCCTCCTGCGAGGTGGCTGCTTTCATGGCCACCTCCATCACTGCAGTCATTACTCCAGAGTTATTTTTTTTTTAGTATTTCCGCAAATGTTGCTTTTATTGTGGCATTCTCATCCAGAAAACTATTACCACCTTCTCCCTGGGTGGTTTTCTGATTCTCAGCCTCGATACCATTTTCTTTGAGGGCTCTAATCTCCTCCTTTGCTGCTGTCAGCTCTCTTTTCAGGTTGCTTATTTCGTTCTTCATTTCCTGCATCATTTCTTGCATCTCACTCTTGATGTCCTCCAGAAACTGGGCGAACATTTCCTTCATCTCGTCACCTTGGCTCTTTCCTGTTCCCCTGGGACCTCTGGCTGCCAGCCAGAGGATGTGTGTGTGTGTGTACTCACCTATATGTACTCACCTATATGTGCTTGCAGGATCGAGCATTGACTCTTGGATCCCGCCTTTCGAGCATCGGTTGTTTACAGCAATGACTCCTGTCCCATTTCCCTATCATACCTGGTTTTAAAATTATGAATAGTATTTGCTTCCACAACCTGTTCCTGAAGTGCATTCCATTTCCCCACTACTCTCACGCTAAAAGAAAACTTCCTAACATCTCTGTGACTCATCTGAGTTTCAAGCTTCCATCCATGTCCTCTCGTTCTGTTACTATTCCGTGTGAACATTTCGTCTATGTCCAATCTGTCAATTCCTCTGAGTATCTTATACGTTCCTATCATGTCCCCCCTCTCCCTTCTTCTTTCTAGTGTCGTAAGGCACAGTTCCCTCAGGCGCTCTTCATACCCCATCCCTCGTAGCTCTGGGACGAGTCTCGTTGCAAACCTCTGAACCTTTTCCAGTTTCATTATATGCTTCTTCAGATGGGGACTCCATGATGAGGCGGCATACTCTAAGACTGGCCTTACGTAGGCAGTGTAAAGCGCCCTAAATGCCTCCTTACTTAGGTTTCTGAATGATGTTCTAACTTTTGCCAGTGTAGAGTACGCTGCTGTCGTTATCCTATTAATATGTGCCTCAGGAGATAGATTAGGTGTTACGTCCACCCCCACGTCTCTTTCATGCGTCGTTACAGGTAGGCTGTTCCCCTTCATTGTGTACTGTCCCTTTGGTCTCCTATCTCCTAGTCCCATTTCCATAACTTTACATTTGCTCGTGTTGAATTCCAGTAGCCATTTCTCTGACCATCTCTGCAATCTGTTCAGGTCCTCTTGGAGGATCCTGCAATCCTCATCTGTCACAACTCTTCTCATCAACTTTGCATCATCCGCAAACATCGACATGTAGGACTCTACGCCTGTAAACATGTCGTTAACATATACAAGAAATAGAATTGGTCCCAGCACCGATCCTTGTGGTACTCCACTTGTTACTGTTCGCCAGTCCGACTTCTCGCCCCTTACCGTAACTCTTAGGCTCCTTCCTGTTAGGTAGTTCCTTATCCATTCTAGGACCTTTCCCCCCACCCCCGCCTGCCTCTCGAGCTTGAACAGCAGTCTCATGTGCGGTACTGTATCAAAGGCTTTTTGGCAGTCCAGAAATATGCAGTCTGCCCAACCATCTCTGTCCTGTCTTATCCTCGTTATTTTATCATAGAATTCCAGAAGGTTTGTTAGGCACGATTTCCCTGTCCAGAACCCATGTTGATGTTTGTTCAGAAACCTAATGTTCTCCAGGTGTGCAACCAGTCGTAGCCTAATTATTCTTTCCAGTATTTTACAGGGGATGCTTGTCAGTGATACAGGTCTGTAGTTAAGTGCCTCCTCCCTATCTCCTTTCTTGAAGATCGGCACGACATTTGCCTTCTTCCAGCAACTGGGCAATTCTCCTGACATAAGTGACTCGTTAAAGATCATTGCCAGAGGCACGCTGAGGGCCTGTGCTGCTTCTTTTAGTATCCACGGTGATATTTTGTCTGGTCCAACTGCTTTAGTTGCATCTAGAGTTGTCAACTGTTTCATTACCTCCTCTGCTGTCACCTCTATATCTGATAGTCTTTCATCTAGGGTAACCCCTTCCAACAATGGGAGCTGCTCAGGCTCGGTAGTGAACACTCCATGGAAACTGGCATTCAGTGCCTCGCAGATTTCCTTGTCACTTTCAGTATATGCCCCCTCTGTCTTCCTTAGTCTTGTCACTTGGTCGTTCACCGACATTTTTCTTCTTATATGACTGTGTAGTAACTTAGGTTGTTTTTTCGCTTTGATTGCAATATCGTTCTCATAGTCCCTTTCCGATGTTCGTCTTATGTTAATGTAATCGTTCCTAGCTCTGTTGTATCTGCTTCTGTTGTCCTCTGTTCTTTGTCTTCTGTACTTCCTCCACTCCCGCCTGCTGGCCATTTTTGCTTCCTGACACTGTCTATTAAACCATGGGTTATTATATTCCTTCTTATTTTTTCCCTTTACCGTTGGTATAAATCTCTCTTCGGCCTCCTGGCATTTCTGTATGACTAGGTCCATCATATCTTGGACTGTTTTTCCTCTAATTTCTTCCTCCCACTGCACTTCACCCAGATAGTCCCTCATCCTCATATAGTCCCCTTTCCTGTAGTCAGCTCTCCTTTCCCAGATCTCTTGTCCCATGGTCATAAGTTTGAATTCCATCATGTAGTCAAAGACTAGGACACAATGGTCACTGGCCCCTAGAGGTATTTCATGCTCTAAATTCTCGATATCTTCTACGTTCTGGGTGAAAATCAGGTCTAATAGGCTCGGTGCATCTCCTCCTCTTTCCCTTGTGTCTTCCTTCACATGTTGTGTCAGGAAATTCCTGTCTATAACATCTACTAATTTTGCTCCCCACGTTTCGTCCCCTCCATGGGGATTCCTTGATTCCCAATTTATCTCTCCATGATTTAGGTCCCCCATGATCAGCAGCTTCGCTCTCATTCTGTGGGCTAGTGTTGCTGCCTTCTGCAGTTCATCTATACATGCTTTGTTGTTGTCATCATACTCCTGCCTGGGTCTTCTACTGTTTGGTGGGGGATTGTAGATTACCATGATCACAATCTTCCTCCCATCTACTGTCAGAGTTCCATGTATGAAGCTTGTGCACTCATTGGTAACTCGATTTCCCAGGTCTTCAAACTTCCATTTCCGCTTTATTAGGAGTGCTACTCCCCCTCCCTGTCTCTGTGTCCTCTCTTTTCGTATCACCTGGTACCCTTCAGGAAAGATTGCATCTGAGATCATGTCATTAATTTTAGTTTCCACAATTGCAACTATGTCAGGATCTGCTTCACTCACTCTTTCTTTTATCTCTTCTGCTTTATTAGATACCCCATCAGCATTGGTGTACCAAACCTTGAGATTCTTCATGGAAACTCTTGTACCAGAGTTCTCCCTTTCTCTGGGGGTCTGGGGGGATCTGGGGGATGTCTCGGGGGTGACTGGGGGCAGAGGGGATCCGGGGGATCTGGGGGTGTCTGGGGGATGACTGGGGGCGGGGAGGGTCCGGGGGATGTCCGGGGGGATCCGGGGGGTGTCTGGGGGGGTCCGGGGGGTGTATGGGGGGTGAAAGAGTTCAGGAGGGGTGCTTGGGGGGCTACTGGGGGCTGGGCTTCTAGGAAGGTAGGTAGGAGGGTCTGGGGTAGGGCCTGGGTAGGTAGGTCTGGAGTAGGAAGGGCATACTGGGTCTGAAGATTAGGGAGGGCATAGAGGGGTTGGGAGATAGCGTAAGGTTGGGAGACAGATAGAGGTTGAGAGGTTGGGAGGGGGAAGGATAGAGGGGGTGGGGGGGACCTCCCACCTCCCTCGCAAGGGTGGGGGGTCACATGGAAGGAGAGGGGATGAGGAGGGGTGAGGGCAGGGTAGGCTTTGGGTGTTGAGGGGATGAGGTCTGGGTGGGTTCTTGGGGTTGAGGGGATGAGGTCTGGATGGGTTTTGGGGGTTGAGGGGATGAGAGCTGGGTGGGTTTTGGGGGTTGAGGGGATGAGGGCTGGACGGGTTTTGGGGGTTGAGGTGATGAGGGGGTCCTTGGAATGTGGGATGAATTTGACTCCAGTGGGGTCAGAGGGGTCAAGGGATGTGCTGGGGAGATAAGCAGGGGCGGCTGATTTGGGGAAGGGGTGACCTGAGAAGCACTTGTGAGCTGGTTAGCATGGGGTGGATTAGCACTGGGGTGTGTAGCTGCGCTCAAATGGGAAGAGTCGTATTGTTGTTTGCATGCTCTGTGGGCAATCTGTTCCTCCTTCGTCATGAATTTGTCAATAAATACGTTGTAGTAATTTTCGCTACCTCTGAGTAGGTGTTTGTGATGCAGTATGTAATCCACTGCCTCTTCGTTAGTGAACTGTACCAGGACAGGTCGTTTCCTGTTACAGTTGTATGGTCCAATGCGTCGGTGGACTTGCACCTCATTCCCTGCCATCTGGGCTCTCATGTCTCTCAAGATCCCCTGTAGTTCCAAATCCTCAATCTCCATCCTTTCCTGCCTCGATGGTGCCCTGGCTTCAAGTAATCCATGGATTATGATTGTCCTCTTTCTCAGCTCATGGTCATGCTGGTGGCCCTCTCCCTGGCTGACCCCCACCCCTCCTACACCCGCTACTCCACCTACTACTACTACCCCTTCCCCTGCCAAGCTTCCCTTATTCCTGCCAAATTCATTAGTAAGCCTAGATATTTCTCCTTGCCATTCTACCCTGCTCTTCCTGATTTCCTCTTGAATATAATCCATAAACTCTTGTTTGAGTCTTTGAACCTCGCCCTGTATCTTATTAAAGACTTCACTTTTAATCCCCTGGATTAGATCACCTATCCAAACATCCCTCTTCTCTACAAATTTCCCAATCATCTTCTCCACAAATTTCCCAATCATCTTCTCCACAAACCTATCTTCTTCCTCAATCATAATACTGTTGGACCTAGACCCCCTTCCTGACCTAGTCATTGCTATAATGCAACCTTACCCACAGGGGTTCCAAGTACCTTACCGTCCTGCTAACACAATAGGTGAGTGAATCTCCAAGCGTCGTCCCACGTGGTAGTAGGAGGGTTGCTGCCGGGGTGAGGTCACGCGGTCAGAGGTCGGTGAGGTCTGCTCCACACTACACACTGCCACAATACTTCCTCAACTATATTGAATTACGCTATTTAAACTGTTTTTCTTCACTACCTTATGGCTCTGGCCAAAACTCAAGGTTTTTTCATTCACTTGTACACACTTTTTCACTTCGAAGTTGCCTGATTACCCCTCCCACTCCACTAGTGAACCAGGAGCTCCCAACCCACGTCCACCCAACACGATGGTCACAAGACAAGTGTGTGTGTGTGTGTGTGTGTGTGTGTGGTGTGTGTGTGTGTGTGTGTGTGTGTGTGTGTGTGTGTGTGTGTGTGTGTGTGTGTGTGGTGTGTGTGTGTGTGGTGTGTGTGTGTGTGTGTGTGTGTGTGTGTGGTGTGTGTGTGTGTGTGTGTGTCTGTGTGTGTGTGTGTGTGTGTGTGTGTGTGTGTGTGTGTGTGTGTGTGTGTGTGTGTGTGTGTGTGTGGTGTGTGTGTGTGTGTGTGTGTGTGTGGTGTGTGTGTGTGTGTGTGTGTGTGTGTGTGTGTGTGTGTGTGTGTGTGTGTGGTGTGTGTGTGTGTGGTGTGTGTGTGTGTGTGTCTGTGTGTGTGTGTGTGTGTGTGTGTGTGTGTGTGTGTGTGTGTGTGTGTGTGTGTGTGTTGTGTGTGTGTGTGTGTGTGTGTGTGTGTGTGTGTGTGTGTGTGTGTGTGTGTGTGTGTGTGTGTGTGTGTGTGTGTGTGTGTGTGTGTGTGTGTGTGTGTGTGTGTGGTGTGTGTGTGTGTGTGTGTGTGTGTGTGGTGTGTGTGTGTGTGTGTGTGTGTGGTGTGTGTGTGTGTGTGTGTGTGTGTGGTGTGTGTGTGTGTGTGGTGTGTGTGTGTGTGTGTGTGTCTGTGTGTGTGTGTGTGTGTGTGTGTGTGTGTGTGTGTGTGTGTGTGTGTGTGTGTGTGTGTGGTGTGTGTGTGTGTGTGTGTGTGTGTGTGTGTGTGTGTGTGTGTGTGTGTGTGTGTGTGTGTGTGTGTGTGTGTGTGTGTGTGTGTGTGTGGTGTGTGTGTGTGTGTGTGTGTGTGTGTGTGTGTGTGTGTGTGTGTGTGTGTGTGTGTGTGTGTGTGTGTGTGTGTGTGTGTGTGTGTGTGTGGTGTGTGTGTGTGTGTGTGGTGTGTGTGTGTGTGTGTGTGTGTGTGTGTGTGTGTGTGTGTGTGTGTGTGTGTGTGTGTGTGTGTGTGTGTGTGTGTGTGTGTGTGTGTGGAGGGAAACACTCCTTCCTTGTCTGTTTGGAGGAGGTGCATTCGCGTGCATCTCTGTGAGTGAGTGCATTCACTCACTCACGGTGAGTGTATTCACCACTACGCGCGTGTACGCCCCTAATTGTGCTCATGTAGTTAGTCGTGTCTCGTAGGTTGAGTAGCAGCTCTTAAGCCCTGCCTCTCTAGCTGATAATGAGTTAATGCAAATACTTACATGTGCCTCAGGCTTCTTGACGACTCATCTGTGTCTCATCTGTGTTTCCAGCTTCCACCTGTGTCCTCTTGACTCATCATCTGTGTCTCCAGCTTCCACCTGTGTCCTCTTGATTCATCTGTGTCTCCAGCTTCCACCTGTGTCCTCTTGACTCATCATCTGTGTCTCCAGCTTCCACCTGTGTCCTCTTGATTCATCTGTGTCTCCAGCTTCCACCTGTGTCCTCTTGACTCATCATCTGTGTCACCAGCTTCCACCTGTGTCCTCTTGATTCATCTGTGTCTCCAGCTTCCACCTGTGTCCTCTTGACTCATCATCTGTGTCTCCAGCTTCCACCTGTGTCCTCTTGATTCATCTGTGTCTCCAGCTTCCACCTGTGTCCTCTTGACTCATCATCTGTGTCTCCAGCTTCCACCTGTGTCCTCTTGATTCATCTGTGTCTCCAGCTTCCACCTGTGTCCTCTTGACTCATCATCTGTGTCTCCAGCTTCCACCTGTGTCCTCTTGACTCATCATCTGTGTCTCCAGCTTCCACCTGTGTCCTCTTGATTCAGCTGTGTCTCCAGCTTCCACCTGTGTCCTCTTGACTCATCATCTGTGTCTCCAGCTTCCACCTGTGTCCTCTTGACTCATCATCTGTGTCTCCAGCTTCCACCTGTGTCCTCTTGATTCATCTGTGTCTCCAGCTTCCACCTGTGTCCTCTTGACTCATCATCTGTGTCTCCAGCTTCCACCTGTGTTCTCTTGATTCATCTGTGTCTCCAGCTTCCACCTGTGTCCTCTTGACTCATCATCTGTGTCTCCAGCTTCCACCTGTGTCCTCTTGACATATCTGTGTCTCCACCTCCACGGATGGAGGCTGGATACACGGTCCTTTGAATATCAATTTTCTTATGATGTATCAGTGAGAAAATATATATTTTCTATGTCGTGGCCTGGTTGTCTGAGGCGCGTGTGCGAGGGAATACCCCACCGCGTAGGTTCGAATCCTCTTCACGGCCTATAGGGAATCGTTCTATACATTTTCTCCGTTCTCGTCACCTGTATTTCACGCAGTCTTCCGTTGGATAGGATCCATACCTCCAGTTCTACTGTGAGATTTGGCTCATTAAGTAAGTCACATACTTCGTTGTCGTTCTCTGTGTGTCGGCCTGCTTTTTCTTACAGTGTGATTACCTGTTCGCTCCACGTCGCTCCTGTTGTTATTTGCGTCTGCAGAACATAGGATTGGGGTTGGTTCGATCCCTTGTGGACTTTGTCGTGTGTACTGCTTCTCTGCCTCTCTTCTGGCTCTCAAATTGTCACTACCATGGACCATATTGTCACTACCATGGACCATATTGTCACTACCATGGACCATATTGCCACTACCATGGACCATATTGTCACTACCATGGACCATATTGTCACTACCATGGACCATATTGTTACTACCATGGACCATATTGTCACTACCATACACCATACCACCACTACCATACACCACTACCATACACCACTACCATACTGTATAAGACCACTACCATACACCATACACCACTACCATACACCATACCACCAGTACCATACACCATACCACCACTACCATACACCATAAGACCACTACAATACACCATACACCACTACCATACACCATACCACCACTACCATACACCATACCACCACTACCATACACCATACCACCACTACCATACACCATACACCACTACCATACACCATACCACCACTACCATACACCATACCACCACTACCATACACCATACACCACTACCATACACCATACACCATACCATACACCATACACCACTGCCATACACCATACCACCACTACCATACACCATACACCATACCATACACCATACCACCACTACCATACACCATACACCACTACCATACACCATACCACCACTACCATACACCATACCACCACTACCATACACCATACACCACTACCATACACCATACACCATACCATACACCATACACCATACACCACTACCATACACCATACCACCACTACCATACACCATACACCACTACCATACACCATACCACCACTACCATACACCATACACCATACCATACACCATACACCATACACCACTACCATACACCATACCACCACTACCATACACCATACACCATACCATACACCATACCACCACTACCATACACCATACCACCACTACCATACACCATACCATACACCATACCACCACTACCATACACCATACACCACTACCATACACCATACCATACACCATACACCATACACCACTACCATACACCATACCACCACTACCATACACCATACACCACTACCATACACCATACCACCACTACCATACACCATACACCACTACCATACACCATACCACCACTACCATACACCATACACCACTACCATACACCATACCACCACTACCATACACCATACCACCACTACCATACACCATACACCACTACCATACACCATACCACCACTACCATACACCATACACCACTACCATACACCATACCACCACTACCATACACCATACCACCACTACCATACACCATACACCACTACCATACACCATACCACCACTACCATACACCATACACCACTACCATACACCATACCACCACTACCATACACCATACCACCACTACCATACACCATACCACCACTACCATACACCATACCACCACTACCATACACCATACACCACTACCATACACCATACCATACACCATACCACCACTACCATACACCATACCACCACTACCATACACCATACCACCACTACCATACACCATACCACCACTACCATACACCATACACCACTACCATACACCATACCATACACCATACCACCACTACCATACACCATACACCACTACCATACACCATACCACCACTACCATACACCATACCACCACTACCATACACCATACCACCACTACCATACACCATACCATACACCATACCACCACTACCATACACCATACACCACTACCATACACCATACCACCACTACCATACACCATACCACCACTACCATACACCATACCACCACTACCATACACCATACACCACTACCATACACCATACCATACACCATACCACCACTACCATACACCATACACCACTACCATACACCATACCACCACTACCATACACCATACCACCACTACCATACACCATACACCATACCACCACTACCATACACCATACACCACTACCATACACCATACCACCACTACCATACACCATACCACCACTACCATACACCATACACCACTACCATACACCATACCATACACCATACACCACTACCATACACCATACCACCACTACCATACACCATACCACCACTACCATACACCATACACCACTACCATACACCATACCATACACCATACCACCACTACCATACACCATACCACCACTACCATACACCATACCACCACTACCATACACCATACCACCACTACCATACACCATACCACCACTACCATACACCATACCACCACTACCATACACCATACCACCACTACCATACACCATACCACCACTACCATACACCATACCACCACTACCATACACCATACACCATAAATATCTCCCCATCTGACGTGTTGGCAAATTCGTTACGAGAGAAAAATGATATCATCGAGTGAATTTTTTTCTCAATTGAAATGAATGTTTTTTTGGGTAATAATTTACTGTGAGAGGTAATTAGTGTGTGAAATAATTAATATATATTTATATAAATGAGGTATTGGCTGCCTGGTCCTCCCTTCGACGTGTGATTGGGTCGTGGAGGGTAGATGTTCGACTCTGCTTGTGGTGTTGGTGTGGGGAGTTGAGCTTCAGCTCCTGGGTCCTGGTTGGGCTCAAGCCTGTCTTGAGTGTATGTGTTCCTCCGTTCCTTAGGCAGTGTCATGTCAAATATTGGAAGGTCTGTCACAGCAACGTTACTTCTAGATGCGCCTGACGGAGTACATGGTCTCTTGAAGTGAGTTGCAGTTGTCTAATCCATCTGGGGCAGTGGAAGGAGATTATCATGGGATTCCGACCATGTTGGGAACGTACTCAACAGCGATTACTGCTAAAAATTGGGTGGGGCTATTACCTAGAATGTGGCCTCCAATCTAACCTAAGTCAGACATACATTTTAATTTATAGACAAATATATATATATGTATATAGACACACACACACACACACACACACACACACACACACACACACACACACACACACACACACACACACACACACACACACACACACACACTTTGTTATATGACAAAGAGTGCTGGGAGAACGGGACACCACGAGCGTAGCTCTCATCCTGTAACTACACTTAGGTAATAACACAGGGAGCTGTGTAAGGAATCATTCAGAACCTTGTATACCACATATGTAAGACCAATCCTGGAGTATGCGGCCCCAGCATGGAGCCCGTACCTTGTCAAGCACAAGACGAAGCTGGAAAAAGTCCAAAGGTATGCCACTAGACTAGTCCCAGAACTAAGAGGCATGAGTTACGAGGAAAGGCTGCTTGAGATGCACCTCACGACACTGGAAGACCGAAGAGTAAGAGGAGACATGATCACTACCTACAAAATTCTCAGAGGAATTGTTAGGGTAGATGAAGATAAACTGTTTAACACTGGTGGTACGCGAACAAGGGGACACAGGTGGAAACTGAGTACCCAAATTAGCCACAGGGACGTTAGAAATAGCTTTTTCAGTGTCAGAGTAGTTAACAGATGGAATGCATTAGGCAGTGATGTGGTGGAGGCTGACTCCATACACAGTTTCAAATATAGATATGATAGAGCCCAGTAGGCTCAGGAACCTGTACACCTGTTGATTGACAGTTGAGAGGCGGGACCAAAGAGCCAGAGCTCAACCCCCGCAAGCACAAATAGGTGAGTACACACACACAGCTTCAAATGTAGATATGATAAGAGCCCAATAGGCTCAGGTACCTGTACACCAGTTGATTGACAGTTGAGAGGCTGTGTAACGATACACTATTATTGCAACACTTAAATATTATTGTATCCTATACTATACTGTTTAATACTAGACTAATATACTGAGTAACACTTCCTACTAATTGCACTTGGAACACTTTGTAAAAATTGATAATGGTAAACCTTGAACCTTGAGGGAATTAGTTATTGAACACTGGGTATTTATATTGAACGTAATATAAACTGATATATGGTTATACCACATATGGTTACACCGGGAACCAAGGGCACCCTTCAAGGAAATACTATACAGAGAGATTATTAAATTAATTAATCACTGCCACCATCCATGGGGAGCCGGTCGGCCGAGCGGACAGCACGCTGGACTTGTGATCCTGTGGTCCCGGGTTCGAACCCGGACGCCGGCGAGAAACAATGGGCAGAGTTTCTTTCACCCTATGCCCCTGTTACCTAGCAGTAAAATAGGTACCTGGGTGTTAGTCAGCTGTCACGGGCTGCTTCCTGGGGGTGGAGGCCTGGTCGAGGACCGGGCCGCGGGGACACTAAAAAGCCCCGAAATTGTCTCAAGATAACCTCAAGATATCTCAAGATAGATCCTTCCTTGTCCATTAGCTATATCAAGCAATGAGGCAAGAAACATTGCTTGATATAGCTATTGATATATCTTGATATAGCAAGAAACTTGGAGAGTTTTCTTTAACTTTAACTTTCATTAATTACGGACCGGTTGTTAACAAAACTATACACCGAGGGTAAGATGATCCAACAATTAACACAGACGGAAAGTTTAACATGCGTTTATTGAGAATAAAATATGACATTCACCAACTATGACTCCCTCCTCTAACACTGGCTAATGTTAAGTAATTTAGACATAGAAAAATATCAAAGATCACACACATCACTTTAAGACCTCTGCCTCTCAATCTGGTGGATTTTTTTACGGGCTATTCATGCCCGTGCCACCTCTTGGGTGGCTTAATCTTCATCAATCTGGTGGATTCACTCTGTCTCCTGAGACTCTCGCTTGATGACTTGCAGTCTCATCCTGTCTCCAGCTCTCTCTCTCTAGCTTGATTGATTGATTGATGAAGATTAAGCCAGCCAAAATGTGGCACGGGCATGAATAGCCCGTAAGTGGTGGCCCTTTTGAGCCATTACCAGTATCAAGAGCTGATACTGGAGATCTGTGGAGGTGCGACTGCACCCTGCGTGACGGGAGATGTCTCCCGTGTCTCTAGCTTCCCTACAGGGCATATATATACCCATGCTCCCAAAACTGCCACACCCTCTTATCAGCTGAGAAAGAGGGAGGGGGGATAGATTTGCTGTTGCTAACCTACATTGAGGCTAACCACACGTGAACACTCAAGAATTTCCCATTAAGTTTGTTTGACAATCACCATATACCTCTTCAAGGAGGGGAATTATTAATTACGGGAGTGTGGCTGACCTTTGACCTGGCCGAAAGGGGTAGGTCAATAGTGTTTACACATAAGAATCTCAGGGTCTAATGCCATTACAATGTTTGATAAGATTATCATGAAATATCACCTCCTTGAAACTAGCTACGACTAACCCAGGCATGTTTAATTAACTTTGCAACACGATCTAGAGGCAAGCACAACTAGGTGAATACACACACACACACACACACACACACACACACACACACACACACACACACACACACACACACACACCAATATCACTTACATTTAACCATGAGTGAGGTTCAGAAATAAAACAAAAGATCTCTATTGTACCAATGAAAACACGTCAGCACGATTAGAATTATGTTCCGTTTTGTTCAATGTTCTATTTTCTTTTTTAAACAAGCATAAAATGAACATAATTCCCCATTTTCCCCGCGGGTAAATTCCCAACAAAAGATAATCACCTTCACTAGATACCGGCCGCTAATTCCAATTTATTCCAGTCTATCGACCAATTAGGTACAAAGGATTCGTAACAATATCTTTAAATTTGCATTAATTTTCCAAGTCATTTGCCCTCAGTCGCTTTGCAGTTAAATTTCCACGACTCTTGCATTTATGGCAGAAATGAGGAGTTTGTCTCTGTGGATCGGGGAGATTTTTTTGTTATACTTTTATATGATAACAAGTAGATACTTTGGTTAAATTAAATTTTAAATTTTGCCCAGATGGGGCGAGTTTATTGGGCAGCGCCACTCATCTTGTGAGTAGACACACCGCCATAGTGACAGTATTGGGCAGCGCCACTCATCTTGTGAGTGGACACACCGCCATAGTGACAGTATTGGGCAGCGCCACTCATCCTGTGAGTGGACACACCGCCATAGTGACAGTATTGGGCAGCGCCACTCATCCTGTGAGTAGACACACCGCCATAGTGACAGTATTGGGCAGCGTCACCCATCCTGTGAGTGGACACACCGCCATAGTGACAGTATTGGGCAGCGCCACCCATCCTGTGAGTGGACACACCACCATAGTGACAGTATTGGGCAGCGCCACCCATCCTGTGAGTGGACACACCGCCATAGTGACAGTATTGGGCAGCGCCACTCATCCTGTGAGTGAACACACCGCCATAGTGACAGTATTGGGCAGCGCCACCCATCCTGTGAGTGGACACACCGCCATAGTGACAGTATTGGGCAGCGCCACCCATCCTGTGAGTGGACACACCGCCATAGTGACAGTATTGGGCAGCGCCACTCATCCTGTGAGTGAACACACCGCCATAGTGACAGTATTGGGCAGCGTCACTCATCCTGTGAGTGGACACACCGCCATAGTGACAGTATTGGGCAGCGTCACTCATCCTGTGAGTGGACACACCGCCATAGTGACAGTATTGGGCAGCGCCACCCATCCTGTGAGTGGACACACCGCCATAGTGACAGTATTGGGCAGCGCCACTCATCCTGTGAGTGGACACACCGCCATAGTGACACACCACCACACCGTGGGGTCAGCGTGCGGAGTTGAGGAAGTCACTTCCAGCACCAGTGGATGAGTTTGTGGTTGAAGATGAGGTGTTGTATCATCTTGGTAGGGTTTCGGGTATACGGTCTGAACCAGTATACCAGGCAGTCTTGACACCGGAGTTCCAGAGGACGGCAATGTATCTGTGTCATAACACCCCAGCAGCAGGCCATGGAGGGGAGTCCAAGACATTGCAGAGGGCACGTCAAAGGTTCTATTGGCCATCCATGGGTAAAGATATCAAGGTCTTCTTGTGACAGTTGTCTGAGGTACAAGGCACATAGGTTGGGGGCGGAACCTTTGCGGAGGTGGTCGGAGGTGAGTACTCCCTTCGAGAGAGTAGACATAGATCTCATTGGGCCGCTACCACAAGCTCATTCAGAGGCGAGGTACATATTTGTAGCAGTGGATGCACTCACACGGTTCACTGTGGTGAGTGCACTCCGTTCTAAGTCGGCAGAGGATGTGACCCAGGCCATGGTGGAAAGTGTGTTAACCAGGTTTGGGGCTCCTCAACAAGTTGTGTCAGACCAAGGGTCAGAGTTTATCAATCAAGTATTTCAAAGCATCGCGAGTGTGTATCAATTCAAACATACTCCAGTGCTGGCATATCGACCATCGGCGAATGGTTTGGTTGAAAGACACAATGCTGAAGTAATCATTATTCTGCGGCATTTGGCTGCAGATGATGTGCTTGCATGGGATCAGAGTTTGTCGATGGTGGAGTCGGCGCACAACACGGCGTTCAATAGGTCGGTGGGAGAGACCACGCATTTTTTGTTGCATGGGTTCGATCCCCGACTTCCGTTCACGACGTTCACAAGCAAGCAACCGCCATGCTATGCGTTAGACTTCAAAAGTGTTGTCTGTAGGCGAGCAACCAAGGCATTTGACATGGTGAAACTACATTTAAGAAAGTCGACAGAGGTAGCAGAGGCATATTATAATGCGCGGAACAAGGTTCAAGCAAAGGTGATCAATGAAGGTGATAGGGTATTCGTGAAGCAGATGCACGCCCAGGCAGAAGGTAAGTTGGCACTCAAGTTTGTGGGGCTATGTCGGGTAATTAGCAAAAAGAATGCAGAAGTTAAGGTTAAGGTGCTAAACACAGGGCATGTGTTCTCCTGTCACCCAGACCGCGTCTATACACTGACCTGTCAGGCAAGTGAGGAGCCATACCCTACGGGGAGTGTGCCAGGGAAGAGCACACCAGCGGCTGAGAACATAGGTAGGGGTACGAGGAGTTGGCAATCAAGGGTAGATAACACAGAACAGCCTTCGCAGGACCGGGGACAAGGTCCACAGGCGACGGTGACACATCGCTATCTGACCCGCTCTCGTGGGGTCATGAACACAGAAGGAGCATAGTATGTACTGTAGAGTAGTGCATGGCCATGGTAGTTTTTGTAGAGTGTGGGGTAGTGTGTATAGTGTGGTGTTGAGTAGTGCATGGGCATGGTAGCCTTTTTGTAGAGTGTGGGGTAGTGTGTATAGTGTGGTGTTGAGTGGTGCATGGACATGGTAGTCTTTTGTAGAGTGTGGGGTAGAGTGTGGTGTAGTGTAGTGGTGTTTGGACGCCTGGTGTTGAGTGTGGTGTTGTGGAGTGCATAGCGGCACAGGAGGCCAGGTGGTGGTGGGTACGGTGAGTATCGGTGTAATGAGGTCAGGTGCGTCAGGACGCAGAGCCTGGCTGTTGAGAGATGTGGTGTTATAATGAGGTCATCAGTGGTTGGGTTGACCAGAGGTGATGGTGTGTCGGAGTCGGTAAGTCTTATGGATAAGATTACAATGTAGAATTTCAAAATTTCAGGTGTTGGTGGTTACAGTGGGCTAGCCAAGTAGATATACTAATTTCTCATTAATTAAGTTGTTACAGGAATCTCGCTAGAGGCGAGCCAGTGGCAGTATGATGCTTTAGTGACATTAGTTGAGGAATTATTTTAATGAGGTATTTATTGGGATAATGTATGTGCATGTATATACTGTATATTACCTCATCGGCACCATTACTGAGTGTTAGGCTTGAGAAGGTCCCCCGGGATCATGTCACAGAGCTTCAGGTAGAGTAGAAGGGAAGCTATGAGGCTACACTCAGTAATTCTAGAAAAAAGGGGGGAGGAAGTGAAGCCAACGTGACGTTATATGCGAAATTCGCCCCCTGACATCAAAGCAGGGATAAGGGCCAGCTGCAATGGCTTTGCAGCTGCGCTCAGGCTATATACGGGGAGAGAGTAAGGAGCCGAGGGGGTGTCATGTAATAATGGGATCGAGCCAGGGGCTCCGAGGTAATATTTTGCAGGTACAGCAGTCGGGAAGGTGTGAATACAGGTGGACACACTCTGGACAGATGGGCCTAGAGTAATGTGCTACAGCTGTGGCGAGTACAGCAAGGAAGGATGACCAGAGAGCTGTGAGGTATCTACAGCGTTCTGGGGTTGGTGCCCTGGAACGAGACGGCAGCATAGACCCGAGGGAACATGACCCTGGGGTAGGAATCTCCGTTGCTCTAGAGGCCAGGATCACGTTAGCTCAGAGCAACGATGGGACATTGACAACATTCACCAGGCTGGACAGCCTGGGTTTTGTCTGGGTCATGGAGGATCTATGACCTAGCAACCATGGGACACGAAGACAAGAGAAGTGATGCTGCCAATTGTGGAGGAGGCCAGTGAAACATTGTGTGATCATTGTAAGCCCTTATGTCAACAGTACAGGGCAAGATGTTAAACTGTTATTAACTTGTTACTAAGGATGAAGAATCTTAGATATATACGTGTTGTGTATATATTAATGACAAGTGTCATTTCTGGTTAAGTGCCAGCATTCTGGTCCATGTAATTTTATGGTTATGTTTGTATGTAATTATATGTCAGCAGTTTAGGTATATGTGCATTGTTGGAGATGGGAGAAAATATTACAGACTATTTTACCTATGCTATGATGTGAATATAATGTATATATTGTAGAAGTGTTGTGAGTCATGACGGGGAAAATTTTTAATTTAGTTCATCGTGTGCATGATGAACTTACTGGATGAATTTTTAGTTGTACATATATGGTGGGTGCATCCTCCAGGTCCTTGCACCAATGGAACCATTGCAATGATGCATATGGGGACATATGCGTGTTTAAGGAGGGGAGTGGTGTTGCAATCCACAAGTTAGGAGGGATTATTAGCTAGAGGATCATTACTACAACACTTAACGAATGATGATTGTACATGTTAAGTAGACAGACTATGGATCATATATCTAAGAAAGGTCAAAGGGATTAAGACCGCAGCTATTAGCCAAACTAATAATTCCTGGAAAGAGGACTCAGGCTTCTAGGAACTAGGTTACCGCTTCTAGGGATAAGGTTAATCGGATTATACCTTCCTTGAGAGGCGGGGTGAAATGGTTAAGGCCATGGGTGGCTGAAGACAGTCTTGTTGTGGGAGTGGAACTGGCAAGTCCTCTGAGGTCTCCGTTTGTGGCAGCAGCGAAGTGTAGCAGACAGCTATGTGAGAGCCTGATGTGATCTTAGTGACCAAGTTAAGTCTGCAGTATGTGAGTATTGAATGAAAGACTAACCGGGTGTGGAGCGTTGTAGTAATCATTCCGTATTAGGGACTTAGGAGGAAGTTACGAGTGCAAGTGGTGACTGCGGAGGTCAAGTGGTCTAGGGGTATTGGAAGTGTATTTACTTAATAGAGTATGTTAATATGTTATTATTTGTCAGAGTCTATTCTTTGTAATTAAATGACAAAACCCGACGGCCTTTAAATACCTTCCATATGTTCACTCATTGTGTTCCAGTACAAACCTAGTGGTACACCTCAAGGGTCTGGTGTGTGTAGGAGTACACGGTGGAAATAACGGTTGCTGAGGCAAGGTGTTATGTGTTGTGTAGTCGCTGTGTTCGGAATGAACCAGGGTTCAGCATCACGACAAGGGGAACTATGAGGAGATGAGAAGTTTCCAAAGGAAATACCTTGGTACTCAGACCTCAGAGTTAAGTCTGTACAAGATATGATGGACTATGTTCCCCAAAAGTGTCAGGAGGCAGTAAGCAGGTTCATCCCGCCCAAAAGGGAAAAATCCGTGAAGCAAAAGAAGAATCCATGGTATAATAGGGCATGTATGGAAGCAAAGGGACTGAACAAAAAAGCATGGAGGAACTTCCGGAATAACAGAACACCAGAGAGCAGAGAGAGATACCAGAGAACCAGGAATGAGTTTGTGAGGGTGAGAAGAGAAGCAGAGAAAAATTATGAAAATGATATAGCAAATAAAGCCAAGACCGAACCAAAGCTACTCCATAGTCACATCAGGAGGAAAACAACAGTAAAAGAACAGGTAATGAAACTTAGAACAGGTATTCAGAGAATGACGAAGAAATCCTCTGGAGCGCCCTACCTGTTACTCCTGCCTGTTTTTCCAGTTTATGCATCAACCTTTTATGGGGTACTGTGTCAAAGGCTTTCCGATAGTCCAAAAAAATGCAGTCCGGCCAGCCTTCTCCTTCTTGCTTAATCTTTGTCACCTGTTCGTAGAATTCTATCAAGCCTGTAAGGCAAGATTTACCCTCCCTGAACCCATGTTGATGGGTTGTCACGAAGTCTCCTCTCTCCAGATGTGTTCCTAGGTTTTTTCTCACAATCTTCTCCGTCACCTTGCATGGTATACAAGTTAAGGACACTGGCCTGTAGTTCAGTGCTTCTTGTCTGCCACCCTTTTTGTATATTGGTACTACATTAGCAGTCTTCCATATTTCTGGTAGGTCTCCCGTTTCCATTGACCTACTATACACTATGGAGAGTGGCAAGCAAAGGGCTCCTACACACTCTTTCAATACCCATTGTGAGATTCCGTCTGGCCCAACAGCTTTTCTCACGTCCAGCTCCAATAGGCGCTTCTTGACCTCATCTCTTGTAATTTCGAACCTTTCCAAGGTCAACTGGTTTGCTGCCACTTCTCCAAGCGCCGTGACTTCTCCCTGTTCTATTGTAAAGACCTCCTGGAACCTTTTGTTGAGTTCTTCACACACCTCTTTGTCATTCTCTGTGTACCTGTCCTCGCCCATCCTAAGTTTCATCACCTGTTCCTTCTCTGTTGTCTTCCTCTTGATGTGACTGTGCAGTAACTTTGGTAAGGTATTGGCTTTATTAGCTATATCATTTTCAAACCTTTTCTCAGCAAAATGGCAGGAGGACGCAACAGGGACACACGAAACAGTCAGAGTGACCAAACGAAGAAAATGTTAACCCAAGTTCTGGAGGAATTCAGGAGGGAGATGCATGGAATGAGGATTACAATTAACAATCTGCAAAGTGAGCTGACATCAGCAAGGGAGGAGATCAAATCCCTCACAGAGAAAAATAAAGAGACCGAGCATCAGATTATCATCCAAAGGGAAGTGGGGAATGTTACATTGGAAGGAAATGCCACTGTACCTGAAACATTGTGGACATACCAAAAAAGAGCTCAGAAGCAATGGCTACAGTGAGAGAGGTAGCCATGCAAGCTGCTACCTCACAGGAAGCAGCAAGGTGCACCACTCAGCTGCTGGAGAGAAAAAGATCAGTGGTAGTTGTAGACATCAAAGAACAGGAAGGATGCAACAGGCAAGAATGGAATAGCAAGGATAGAGAGGCAGGATATGGGCTACTGAAGGGGATACAGATAAAAGGGGCTGAACAAAACATTGAGAAGGTTTTCAGGTTGGGTTGGTACAAAAAAGGACAGAAACCGACTTGTAAAGGTGGTGTTTACAAACGAAACCACGAAGGAGGATATTCTCGAAAGGAAGAGTTGTCTGCAGCCTGTGGAGGGATAGAAAAAAGTATTCCTGCAGAGGGACAGGATGAAGGAGGAGAGAACCAGGGCAGCAGAGGGAAGGAGGAAGCGCAGGGAGAGAGGAGCAAACCAGGAAATCACAGCTCCCAACACAACAGTCCCAGAGACAAGAGGGGAACCCAGGACCAGCATCCCAGCAACACCAGAGGGGAGGGCAACACCACCACCACTCCTCTCTGCAAAGAAACCCTCCCTTCCCCTCACCCTACCTGCCCCCACCCATCCCTCCCTCCCCCTCACCCCATTCTGACCCTGTCACCCCTTCCCCATTCCCGCCATGTCCCCCCTCCCACCTTTCCCTCCCTGTCTCCCCTCCCCCTTCATCCCATACCCTCCCTATCCCTCCTCTCCCCTCACCCAGTATCCTCCATGTCCCCCCTATCTCCTTAACCCACACCCTGCCTGTCCCCCCTTCCTTTAAGCCCCACCCCCCTCCCCAAAATCCTCTGAGATCCTGCAAACCACCTCACAGATCTTCTCACCCGCGGAACAGCTTCCCACACCAGCAGAATGCTCGCCAAGAAAGGGACAAGAAAATGAACAGAAGAAAGTGAGCTTCAAGGCAATGTACACTAACATAGATGGGATTACAAATAAAACAAGTGAACTCAGAGAATGGGCACCAGAAGAAAACCCAGTCATAATAGTACTCACAGAAACAAAGCTAACGAAAACTATAACAAACACAGTGTTTCCACAGGGCTACTATGTAGTGAGGAAAGAGAGAGAAGGGAGAGGAAAAGGTGGTGTAGCTTTGCTACTAAGAGAAGGTTGGAGTTTCGAAGAGATGGTAATTCAGAACTGTGAAGGTTTCAGTGACTACATATCAGGCACCATAGCAACTGGAGGATAGAAAATTATAGTAGTAGTCATATAGTAGTAGAGGGGCCTCGTAGCCTGGTGGATAGCGCGCAGGGCTCGTAATTCTGTGGCGCGGGTTCGATTCCCGCACGAGGCAGAAACAAATGGGCAAAGTTTCTTTCACCCTGAATGCCCCGGTTACCTAGCAGTAAATAGGTACCTGGGAGTTAGTCAGCTGTCACGGGCTGCTTCCTGGGGGTGGAGGCCTGGTCCAAGACCGGGCCGCGGGACACTAAAGCCCCGAAATCATCTCAAGATAACCTCAATATATATAACCCCCCACCGAATGACAGAAGACCCAGACAGGAATATGATTGAAACAACTTGGCCACTATCAATATAATGGAGAGAGCAGCTTCTGTGTCTAACAGGAATGGATCCAGACAAATATTCATGGGAGACTTCAACCATGGGAAGATAGATTGGGGGAACATAGACCCACATGGAGGACCAGACACATGAAGAGCTAAGCTGCTTGATGAGGCAACAAGAAACTTTCTAAACCAACACGTCAAGGGACCGACAAGAATGAGAGGAGGGGATGAACCAGTCTTGCTTGTTGTGATATTTACCCTAAATGAGTCGGATATAAGGGAAGTTAAGTTGGAAGCCCCTCTTGGGAATGAGTGAATATAGTGTATTGAGCTTTGAGTACCTGATTGAGCTAGGAATTATCACACCCCAAAAAAGAACTGGGAAACAAAAGGCTGGCGTACCGAAAGGGAAACTATGAGGAGATGAATAAATTCCTAAGGGATATACATTGGGACACAGAACTCAGAACCAAGTCCATACAAGACATGATGAACTATGTCACCCAAAAGTATCAGGAGGCTGTAAGCAGAATTGTCTCATCCCGATAGGAAAAAAACAGAGAAATAAAAGAAGAATCAGTGGTCTAATAGGGAATTATATGCAAGCAAAGGAGCTGAACAAAAGGGCATGGAGGAACGTCCTAATAACAGAACACCATAAAGTAGAGAGATATACCAGAGAACCAGGAACGAGTATGTTAGTGTGAGAAGAGCAGCTGAGAAAAGGTATGAAGATGATATAGCTAATAAAGCCAAGACCGAACCAAAGCTACTACACAGTCACATCTGTAGGAAGAAAACAGTGAAGGAACAGGTGATGAAACTTAGGACGGGGGAGGACAGGTACACAGAGAATGACACAGAGGTGTGTGAAGAACTCAACAAAAGGTTCCAGGAGGTCTTTACAATAGAATAGGGAGAAGTCACGACGCTAGGAGAGATGGCAGCAAACCAGTTAACCTTGGAAAGGTTCGAAATTACAGGAGATGATATCAAGAAGCACCTATTGGAGCTGGACGTGAGAAAAGCTGTTGGGCCAGATAGAATCTCACCATGGGTATTGAAAGAGTATGCAGGAGCACTTTGCTTGCCACTCTCCATAGTGTATAGTAGGTTACTGGAAATATGAGACCTACCAGAAATATGGAAACTGCTAATGTAGTCCCAATATACAAAAAGGGTGACAGACAAGAGGCACTGAGCTACAGGCCAGTGTCCTTAAATTGAATACCATGCAAGGTGATGGAAAAGATTGTGAGAAAAAACCTAGTAACACATCTAGAGAGAAGAGACTTCGTGACAACCCATCAACATGGGTTCAGTGAGGGTAAATCTTGCCTTACAGGCTTGATAGAATTCTACGATCAGGTGACAAAGATTAAGCAAGAAAGAGAAGGATGGGTGGACTGGATTTTTTTGGACTGTTGGACAGCCTTTGACACAGTACCCCATATAAGGTTAATGCAAAAGCTGGAGAAACAGCAGGAGTAACTGGTAGGGCGCTCCAGTGGATAAGGGAGTACCTAAACAATAGGAAGCAGAGAGTTACAGTGAAGGGGGACAGCTCTGATTGGCGTGAAGTCACCAGGGGAGTCCCACAGGGACCTGTACTCGGACCTATCCTGTTTCTGATATACGTAAATGATCTCCCAAGTGTATAGACTCATTCCTAAATATGTTTGCTGACGACGCCAGAAGTATTAGATGGATTAAGACAGAGGAAGACAGCTTGAGGCTTCAAGAAGACCTGGACAAGCTGCAGGCAACCCGTTCTCGCAAATTTAATAAGTCAATATTGACTTATTAGTTGCGTGCATAGGACATACTAAACATAATAGTTTCCCTTGAAAAGCTTCATAGAAAACACCGACCATACCTAACCTACTTAGTATGTTAAGATAAGCATCTTATTGCTTCGTAATTACAATTATTACCTAACCTATACCTATAATAGGTTAAGTAACAATTGTAATTACGAAGCTATAAGATGCTTATTTTAACATACTAAGTAGGTTAGGTAAGGTCGGTGTTTTCTATGAAGCTTTTCAAGGGAAACTATTATGTTTAGTATGTCCTATGCACGCAACTAATAAGTCAATATTGACTTATTAAATTTGCGAGAACGGGTTGCTGCAGGAATGGTCCAACAAAGGATTGTTAGAGTTTAACCCAAGCAGTTTCAAATATAGATATGATAGAGCCCAGTAGGCTCAGGAATCTGTACACCAGTTGATTAACAGTTGAAAGGTGGGATCAAACAGACAAAGCTCAACCCCTGGAAGCACAATTAGGTGAGTACAAATAGGTGAGTACACACACACACACGACGCCAATATTATGAGATGGATTAAGACAGAGGAGAAAAGTTTGAGGCTTCAAGAAGACCTGGACGAGCTGCAGGAAAGGTCGAACAAATGGTTGTTAGAGTTTAAGCCAAGCAAATGTAAGGTAATGAAGATAGGGGTTGTGTGCAGGAGACCAGATACAAGGTATCATTTGGGAAATAAAATATTTCAAGAGTCAGAGACAGAGAAAGAATTGGGGGTTGATATCACGCCAGACCAGTCCCCTGAAGCTCATATCAAGAGGATAACATCAGCGGCATTTGCCAGGTTGGATAACATAAGAACGGCTTTAAGAAACTTGTGTAAGGAATCTTTCAGAACATTATATACCACATATGTCTGACCAATCCTGGAGTATGCGGCTCCAGCATGGAGTCCATATCTAGTCAAGCATAAGACTAAACTGGAAAAAGGTTCAAAGGTTTGCCACCAGACTAGTACTCGAGCTGAGTAGTATGAGCTACGAGGAGAGACTACGGGAATTAAACCTCACTTCGTTGGAAGACAGAAGATTTAGGGAGGACATGATCACCACATTCAAGATTCTCAAGGGAATCGATAGGGTAGATAAAGACAGATTATTTAACACAAGGGGCATGCGCACTAGGGGACACAGGTGGAAACTGAGTGCCCAAATGAGCCACAAAGATATTAGAAAGAACTTTTTTAGTGTCAGAGTGGTAGACAAATGGAATGCATTAGGAAGTGATGTGGTAGAGGCTGACTCCATACACAGTTTCAAGTGTAGATATCATAGAGCCCAATAGGCTCAAGAACCTGTACAGATGTTGACTGACGGTTGAGAGGCGGGACCAAAGAGCCAGAGCTCAACCCCTGCAAGCACAAAAATATGAGTACAATTAGGCGAGTACACACACACACACACACACACACACACACACACACACACACACACACACACACACACACACACACACACACACACACACACACACACACACTCACACAGGAAGGGGGGAGGGTAGGGAGCCTGGTAGCCTGATGGATTGCACGCAGGACTCGTAATTCTGTGGCATGGGGTCGATTCCCACACCAGGCAGAAACAAATGGGCAAAGTTTCCTTTACCCTGAATGCCCCTGTTACCGAGCAGTAAATAGGTGCCTGGGAGTTTGTCAGCTGTCACGGGCTGCTTCCTGGGGTGTGTGTGTGAGTGTGTGTGTGTGGTGTGGAGAAAAAAATAGTAGTTAGTAAACCGTTGATTGACAGTTAAGAGGCGGGCCGAAAAAGCAACGCTCAACCCCCTCAAACACAACTAGATGAATACATATAGGTGAATGCACACACACACACACACACACACACACACCTCGTATGGGTCTTGTAGCCTGGTGGATAGCGTGCAGGATTCGTAATTCTGTGGCGCGGGGTCGATTCCCGCATGAGGCAGAAACAAATAGGCAAAGTTTCTTTCACCCTGAATGCCCCTGTTACCTAGTAGTAAATAGGTACCTGGGAGTTAGTCAGCTGTCATGGGCTGCTTCCTGGCGTGTGTGTGTGTGTGTGTGTGTGTGTGTGTGATGTGGAGGAAAAAAAGTAGTTAGTAAACAGTTGATTGACAGTTGAGAGGCGGGCCGAAAGAGCAAAGCTCAACCCCCGCAAACACAACTAGGTGAATACAACTAGGTGAATACACACACATACACTGATCTGGCAATGATCTTTAATGAGTCACCTATATCGGGAGAATTGCCCAGTTGCTGGAAGAAGGCAAATGTCGTGCCGATTTTCAAGAAAGGCGATAAGGAGTAGGCCCTTAACTATAGACCTGTATCACTGACAAGCATCCCCTGAAAAATATTGGAAAGAATAATTAGGCTCTTACTGGTTGCACACCTGGAGAGCGTTAGGTTCGGGAGCAAACATCAACATGGGTTCTGGAAAGGGAAATTGTGCCTAACAAACGTTTTGGAATTCTATGATAAAATACCGAGGATAAGACAGGACAGAGATGGTTGGGCAGAATGCTTATTTCTGGATGTAAAAAAGACTTTGATACAGCACCGCACATGAGACTGCTGTTCAAACACAAGAGGCAGGCGGGGGTGGAATGAAAGGTCCTAGCATGAATAAGGAACTATCTAACAGAAAGGAGCCAAAAAGTTATGGTAAGGGACGAGAAGTCGGACTGGCGAACTGTAACGAGTGGAGTACCACAAGGATCGGTGCTGGGACGAATTCTATTTCTAGTATATGTTAACGACATGTTTACAGGAGTAGAGACCTACATGTCGATGTTCGGGATGACGCAAAGTTGACGAGAAGAGTTGTGACAGATGATGATTGCAGGATCCTCCACGAGGACCTGAACAGGTTGCAGAGATAATCAGAGAAATGGCTACTGGAGTTCAACACGAGCAAAGGTAAAATTATGGAAATGGGACTAGGTGATAGGAGACTTAGGGCTCTTTACACTGCCTACAAGAGGCCAGTCTTAGAATATGCCGCCTCATCATGGAGTCCCTATCTGAAGAAGCATATAAGGAAACTGGAAAAGGTTCAGAGGTTTGCAACGAGACTCGTCCTAGAGTTATGAGGGATGGGGTATGAGGAGCGCCTGTAGGAACTGTGCCTTACAACACTAGAAAGAAGAAGGGAGAGGGGAACATGATAGGAACGTATAAAATATTCAGGGGGATTGACAGAGTGGGCATAGACGAAATGTTCACACGGAATAGTAACGGAACGAGGGGACATGGGTGGAAGCTGGAAACTCAGATGAGTTACAGGGATGTTAGGAAGATTTCTTTTAGCGTGAGAGTAGTGGAAAACTGGAATGCACTTATGGAACAGCTTTTGGAAGCAAATACTATTCATAATTTTAAAACTAGGTATGATAGGAAAATAGGACCATAGTCCTATTTTACTATCATACGGGGTGCTTCCTGAGTGTATGTGTGTGCGAGTGTGTGTACTCACCTAGTTGTAGTCACCTAGTTCCCAGGCTTTTTGTCCTCGTCGCAGCCACTAGATAGTTAGTGGCCCTTGGGTAAATTTAGGTAAATATTTACGCCAATGAATACCGTCATTTCCTAAATCTTGGAAGTGACAAGGAAAGCTATACACTATATCTTAGAATTACGTAGGTAAACAAAAAATGTAACATATTTGTTTACAACAATGTCGGTACTGACTGTTGAAGTTGAAAAAACATAGTTTTACTTCGAAATATACTAATTTTATAAGAAAATTCGACGTAAATAAGTGGCAAGTGATTACGGATAAGCTCCGATATGCCAGCGTCGTGATTGTCTACTGCTGTATATGAAAATTTTACCTTCTCTCTGATTGGCCAAACTAAAAGCCCTAGAGACATCTAGTGAGACCGAAGTAAACTACATGAAAATCTTCATAAGTACACTTTTCTGAATCCCACTTTGGCGAATTCTTAACCGTATGTAGGAACCTTCGTAGCACACATACTTATGAAGAAATAGATGGAGCTTCGTGAATCTAGGTCCAGGGATGTGAGTTTCAGCTCCTTTAGCCTTTCATCATAGCTGTACCTCATAGTCCTGGGATGAAGTTGGTGGCATACAGCTGAATCTTCTCTAACTTTGTCTTGTGTTTAACTAGGTATGGATTCCAAGCTTTAGCTGCATATTCGAGGATTAGTCTAACATAAGTTGTATACAGGTTCATGAAGAATTCCTTAAATAATTTTCTAAAGGTAGTTTTTATGTTGGCCAGTTTAACAAATGCCGCTGATGATGTGCTTTTGACGTGGGCCTATGGGAACAGGTTTGGTGTGATATCAACCCCCCAGATCTTTCTTTATATTTGACTCTTGCAGGATTTCATCTCACAGATGGTTGTGTGTTCAGCCTTCTGCTCCCTTCGCCGAATTTCATTACTTTGCACTTTGCTGAGTTGAACTTTAATAGCCATTTTCTAGACAATTCCTTCAGCTTGTTCAGGTTGTCCTGTAGTCTCCGTCTATCATCACCTGTCTTGATTCTTCTCATAATTATCGCATTATCAGCAAACATGAAGAGGAATGAATCTATACCCGTTGGAAGATCATTTACATATAGTAAAAACAAGATAAGTCCAAGTACAGAGCCTTGTGGGACTCCGCTGGTGACATCTCACCACTTTGATGTTTTCCTCTCCTCACAGTTACACTCTGTTTCCTGTTGCTTAGATACTCCCTTATCAACTTGAGGCTCTTACCTTTTACTATTGCCTGTTGCTCCAACTTTCGTGACAGCCCTTTATGGGGTACTGTGTCAATAGCTTTCTGACAGTTCAAGAAAATGCTATCTGCCCACCCTTCTCTTTCTTGCCTAATTTTTGTTTCTTGATCATAGAATTCTATTAAACCTGTGAGGCACGATTTACCATCTCTGAATCCATGCTGGTGGTGTGTTACAAAACTATTTCCCATCCAGATGCTCTACGAGCCTTTTCCTCACAATCTTCTCCATCACCTTGCATGGTATACAATTTAGGGAAACTAGCCTGTAGTTCAGTGCCTCTTGCCTGTCACCCTTTTTGTATACTGGAACTACATCGGCTGTCTGCCAGCTTTCTGGTAGGTCTTCTGTTTCCAGTGGCCTGTTATACACCATAGAGAGTGGCACACTCAGTGCTTCTGCACCTTCTTTTAGAATCCAAGGTGAGATTCTGTCTGCCCTAACAGCTTTTGTCACATTCACTGGTGAGGTCAAAATCCTCCAAGGTTGCTTGGTTTGCCTCGTACTCATTTATTGCAGGGCCTTCTCCTTGTTCTTTAGTGAAGACCTCCTGGAATCGCTTGTGGATTTCTTCACACAACACCTTGTCACTCTCTGTGCATCTATTCTCCCCTTTTCTCAGTTTCATCACCTGTTCTTTCACTGCTGCTTTCCTCCTGATATGGCTGTGGAGCAGTTATGGTTGGGTCTTATCTTTATTCGCTATGTCATTTTCATACTGTCTCTATGCTTCTCTCCTCACTCTGAGGTACTCATATCTTGCCCTCTGGCATATCTCCCTGCTCTCTGGCGTTCTGTTATTCCTGTATTTCTCCATGTTATTTTACTCAGATGCTTTGCTACCTTACATTCCTGGTTGAACCATGGATTCTTCTGTTGCTTTTCACTTTTCTCCTTTTGGACCCGGATAAATCTATCTGCAGCTTCCTCGCACTTCTGCGTGACATAGTCAATCATATTCTGTAGGGTACATTCTTCTCTCTAAGCTCTATTTCCCATGGTATTCCCCGTAGGAAGTTCCTCATCTCATCATATTTTCCTCTTCGGTAATTTAGTCTTCTCCCTTCCTATCCTATCCTCGGATAGGTTATCCCTACCTCCACCAGATACTCAAATGTCAATACATTGTGGTCACTCGTGGTCGCTCTTCACTCACTGTGAAGCCCCCTATGGGAGCTTCAAATTTTACTTCTCTTATTTCTGACTCATTCAAGGTGAATATCAGATCGATATTGCCTCTCACTCTTGTGGGTTCCCTGACATTTTTGTTTTGTTCCTATCAAACTCCTGTCTGGGTCTTCTGTCATTTACAGGAGGGTTGTAAATGACTTTCACTATTATCTAAGGTCCACTCATTGTCATAGTTCTGGTTATGTAATCTCGGAATCCATCACAGCCAGGAATTTTCATCTCATCAAAACTTCAGTCCTTCCTTATTTGCAGGGCCACTCCTCCACCTCCTCTCCCTTCCCTTTCTTTCCTTACTATATAGTAGTACTTTGGAAACACGGCGTCTGTTATGACTCTTGACAATTTTGTTTCCCATGAGTCCAATTAAATCTGGGTTTTCTTCCTGCACCATTTCCATCAGTTCCGCCAGCTTTATTGGTAATCCCATCGATGTTTGAGTACATTATATTGAAGCTCACTTTCCTTTATCCATTTTCACCCTTCTTTCTTACATGTATAGCAAATTGATCCATGGGCATTGCTAATTGGGTAGGCTCTTCCTCTTGTAGGGAAGTTTGCCAGGGGTTCAGGGGAATGTGGGATAGGGGAGGGAGGGCTTAGGTCTTGCTCAGGCCTGCTTGGGACAGGAAGAAGTCCTGATGGTGGTGATGGGGGTGGGGTGGGATGAAGTGCTTGTGGTTGGGGGGGGGGGGCAGGGATTGTTTGGGGGCGAGGGCACGCCCTCCTGTGGTTGAGTTAACAGGGATTTTCGGGGAGGCAGGGTTAGGCATGGAAGGTCTAGGTCTTCCCTGGGCCTGCTAAGGACAGGAAGAAGACAAGGGGATGGGAAGGAAGGGGATACTCGGGTAAAGGGGAGGAGGGAGGATTTGAGTGATATGGTGTAGGGGCCAGGATGGATTTGTGTTGGGGGGGGGGGCTATCTGGTGGTGGAGTAAGGGGCGGCTATTGGGTGGTGGAATGGGGGTAGGCTATGGGGTGATGGGCTGGGGTGCTGCAGATCCCCTCTGGGGTTCTTGAATTGCTGGATTGGGGTTCTGCAGTCCCCTGGAGTACTGGGATGGAGGCTAATCCCTGGATCCCTTCCCTCTCCTTGCATCTGCTGCCCTCATTATCTTGCCCCTGATCATGTCCGTCTGAAGGTATACCTCTGTGTAATTCCTTGCATTTTTCAGTATGCTCTTCTTTACTAAGATGTCCTCTTTGGTGGTCTCGTTCCTGAATACTACCTTGATCAATAGCTTTTTGTCTCTGTTGTACTGGCTAGTCCGCAAAAACTGTTCAATGTCTCGTTAAGCCCCTTCCATTTCTTATCTCCTTTAGTATCCTTGACACTGCAGCTTTGTTCCTAGTTCTCCATTCTTTCCTTGTGGAACCTTCCATTTCCTTAACACCTGTAACTGCTACAGCTCTTTTCCTTTCCATTATCCGTCTTGTGCATCTAGCTGCCTCCTGTGAAGTTACTGCCCTCATTACAACATCTTTGACTGTGGACATGGCATCGGGGCTCTTCAGTATTTCAGCAAAGGTGGCGCCCATTGTAGGGGTCCCTGCCATTGCTACATCCCCCTGTTACCTGGGTCAGAGCCTGAGGAGGGCCTGATTTTAGTTATTTTTTATCTCCTCTTATGCTGCACTTACTTCCATCTGCAGTTTACTTATAGTTTCCTTCATGTCCTTCATTTCTTCCCTGATTTCCCTAAATGCATGAGCAGTAATTTCCATGTATGGGTCTTGCTGTTCCTCTCCACCAGGTTTGGTCTGTTTTCTTACCATCCTGCTTGGCCTCTGTGCGTGTGTGAGAGTGTTTATTGGTGTGAGTGTTTATGAGTGTATTCACTTAGTTGTAGTCACCTAGTTGTGTTTGCGGGGGTTGAGCTTTGCTCTTTCGGCCCGCCTCTCAACTGTCAATCAACTGTTTACTAACTACACTAACTACTTTTTTTTTTTTCACACCACACACACACACCAGGAAGCAGCCCGTGACAGCTCACTAACTCCCAGGTACCTATTTACTGCAAGGTAACAGGGGCATTCAGGGTGAAAGAAACTTTCCCCATTTGTTTCTGCCTCGTGCGGGAATCGAACCCGCGCCACAGAATTACGAATCCTGCGCGCTATCCACCAGGCTACGAGGCCTGGTGGCTCTTTGGTCCCGCCTCTCAACTGTCAATCAACAGGTGTACAGGTTCCTGAGATGTACTCACCTAGTTCACCTAGTTGTGTTTGCGGGGGTTGAGCTCTGGCTCTTTGGTCCCGCCTCTCAACCGTCAATCAACAGGTGTACAGATTCATGAGCCTATCGGGCTCTGTCATATCTACACTTGAAACTGTGTATGGAGTCAGCCTCCACCACATCACTTCCTAATGCATTCCATTTGTCAACCACTCTGACACTAAAAAAGTTCTTTCTAATATCTCTGTGGCTCATTTGGGCACTCAGTTTCCACCTGTGTCCCCTTGTGCGTGTTCCCCTTGTGTTAAATAGACTGTCTTTATCTACCCTATCAATCCCCTTCAGAATCTTGAATGTGGTGATCATGTCCCCCCTAACTCTTCTGTCTTCCAGCGAAGTGAGGTTTAATTCCCGTAGTCTCTCCTCGTAGCTCATACCTCTCAGCTCGGGTACTAGTCTGGTGGCAAACCTTTGAACCTTTTCCAGTTTAGTCTTATCCTTGACTAGATATGGACTCCATGCTGGGGCTGCATACTCCAGGATTGGCCTGACATATGTGGTATACAAAGTTCTGAATGATTCTTTACACAAGTTTCTGAATGCCGTTCGTATGTTGGCCAGCCTGGCATATGCCGCTGATGTTATCCGCTTGATATGTGCTGCAGGAGACAGGTCTGGCGTGATATCAACCCCCAAGTCTTTTTCCTTCTCTGACTCCTGAAGAATTTCCTCTCCCAGATGTGTGTGTGTGTGTGTGTGTGTGTGTGTGTGTGTGTGTGTGTGTGTGTGTGTGTGTGTGTGTGTGTGTGTGTGTGTGTGTGTGTGTGTGTGTGTGTGTGTGTGTGTGTGTGTGTGTGTGTGTATGTGTGTGTGTGTGTGTGTGTGTGTGTGTGTGTGTGTGTGTGTGTGTGTGTGTGTGTGTGTGTGTGTGTGTGTGTGTGTGAGTGTGTGTGTGTGTATGTGTGTGTGTGTGAGTGTGTGTGTGTGTGTTTGTGTGATTGTGTGTGTGTGTGTGTGTGTGTGTGTGTGTGTGTGTGTGTGTGTGTGTGTGTGTGTGTGTGTGTGTGTGTGTGTGTGTGTGTGTGTGTGTGTGTGTGTGTGTGTGTGTGTGTGTGTGTGTGTGTGTGTGTGTGTGTGTATGTGTGTGTGTGTGTGTGTGTGTGTACTCACCTAATTGTACTCACCTAATTGTGCTTGCGGGGGTTGAGCTCTGGCTCTTTGGTCCCGCCTCTCAACCGTCAATCAACTGGTGTACAGATTCCTGAGCCTACTGGGCTCTATGATATCTACATTTGAAACTGTGTATGGAGTCAGCCTCCACCACATCACTTCCTAATGCATTCCATTTACTAACTGCTCTGACACTGAAAAAGATCTTTCTAACGTCTCTGTGGTTCATTTGGGTACTCAGCTTCCACCTGTGTCCCCTTGTTCGCGTCTCACCAATGTTGAATAGTTCATCCTTGTTTACCCGGTCGATTCCCCTGAGGATTTTGTAGGTTGTGATCATGTCCCCCCTTACTCTTCTGTCTTCCAGTGTCGTAAGGTGCATTTCCCGCAGCCTTTCCTCATAACTCATGCCTCTTAGTTCTGGGACTAGTCTAGTAGCATACCTTTGGACTTTTTCCAGCTTCGTCTTGTGCTTGACAAGGTACGGGCTCCATGCTGGGGCCGCATACTCCAGGATTGGTCTTACATATGTGGTGTACAAGATTCTGAATGATTCCTTACACAGGTTCCTGAACGCCGTTCTGATGTTAGCCAGCCTCGCATATTCCGCAGACGTTATTCTCTTTATGTGGGCTTCAGGAGACAGGTTTGGTGTGATATCAACGCCTAGATCTTTCTCTCTGTCTGTTTCATTAAGTACTTCATCTCCTATTCTGTATCCTGTGCCTGGCCTCCTGTTTCCACTGCCTAGTTTCATTACTTTGCATTTACTCGGGTTGAACTTCAACAGCCATTTGTTGGACCATTCACTCAGTCTATCCAGGTCATCTTGTAGCCTCCTACTATCATCCTCTGTTTCAATCCTCCTCATAATTTTTGCATCGTCGGCAAACATTGAGAGGAACGAATCTATACCCTCTGGGAGATCATTTACATATACCAGAAACAGTATAGGTCCAAGGACTGACCCCTGCGGGACTCCACTTGTGACGTCTCGCCAATCTGAGACCTCACCCCTCACACAGACTCGTTGTCTCCTGTTGCTTAGGTACTCCTCTATCCACCGGAGTACCTTCCCTCTCACTCCAGCCTGCATCTCCAACTTTCGCACTAGCCTCTTGTGTGGCACTGTATCAAAGGCTTTCTGGCAATCCAAAAATATGCAGTCTGCCCACCCTTCTCTTTCTTGCCTTATTTTTGTTGCCTGGTCGTAGAATTCAAGTAACCCTGTAAGGCAGGACCTGCCATCCCTGAACCCATGTTGATGCTGTGTTACAAAGTTCCTTCGCTCCAGATGCTCCACTAGTTTTTTTCGCACAATCTTCTCCATCAGCTTGCATGGTATGCAGGTTAGGGACACTGGCCTGTAGTTCAGTTCCACCTGTCTATCCCCTTTCTTGTATATCGGGATTACGGTAGCTGCTTTCCAAATATATGGCAGTTCCCCTGTTGCCAGTGATTTGTTATACACTATGGAGAGTGGTAGGCACAGTTCTCTTGCTCCTTCCTTTAGAACTCAAGGGGAGATTCCATCTGGGCCTATAGCCTTCGTCACGTCCAACTCTAGTAAACACTTCCTTACTTCCCCACTGGTAATCTCAAACTCTTCCAGTGGTTCCTGGTTAGCTATTCCTTCACTTACCTCTGGAATTTCTCCTTGCTCTAAGGTGAAGACCTCCTGGAATTTCTTATTCAATTCCTCACACACTTCCTTGTCATTTGTAGTGAATCCTTCCGCCCCTATCCTTAATCTCATAACCTGTTCCTTTACTGTTGTTTTTCTCCTAATGTGGCTATGCAACAATTTAGGCTGAGTCTTTGCCTTGCTTGCGATGTCATTTTCGTATTGTCTTTCTGCCTCTCTTCTCATCCTGACATATTCATTCCTGGCATTCTGGTATCTTTCTCTGCTCTCCAGTGTCCTGTTATTCCTATAGTTTCTCCATGCCATTTTACTTTGCTGCTTAGCTAGCCTACATCTCTGATTAAACCATGGGTTTCTCATCTTCATTTCTCTGTTTTCCTTTTGGACTGGGACAAACTTGTTTGCTGCGTCCTTGCACTTCTGCGTGATGTAATCCATCATATCTTGGGCCGTCTTTCCCCTGAGCTCTGTTTCCCATGCTATATCTGTTAGGAATTTTCTTATCCCCTCATAGTTTCCCTTTCGGTATGCTAACTTTTTGGTTTCGGTATCCCTCCTCGAGTTCAATAACCCTTCTTCAATCAAGTACTCAAACACCAGTACACTGTGGTCGCTCATTCCTACTGGGTCCTCAAAACCGATTTCTCTTATGTCGGAGTCGTTCAGAGTGAAGACTAGGTCGAGTCTCGCTGGTTCGTCATTGCCTCTCATCCTTGTGGGTTCTCCGACATGCTGGGTTAAAAAGTTGCTTGTCACCACCTCCAATAGTTTGGCTCTCCACGTATCCTCGCCTCCATGCGGTTCCTTGTTCTCCCAGTCAATCTTTCCGTGATTGAAGTCGCCCATGATGAGCAGGTGGGATCTATTTCTACAGGCAGCAGAGGCTGCCCTCTCAATTATAGTGTTAACTGCCTTGTTGTTGTTTTCATACTCCTGACTGGGTCTCCTGTCATTTGGTGGAGGGTTGTATATTACTGCTACTACTATTCTTGGTCCTCCCATTGTTATGGTGCCTGCTATGTAGTCTCTGAACTCCTCACAGCCCGGGATGGCCATCTCCTTAAAACTCCATTCCCTTCTCATGAGTAGGGCCACTCCGCCTCCTCCCCTACCTTCCCTCTCTTTCCTTATTACTGTGTACACCTGGGGAAACACGGCATTCGTTATGATTCCAGAGAGTTTTGTTTCAGTGAGTCCGATTACATCTGGGTTAACTTCTTGTGCTCTTTCCCTTAGTGTGTGTGTGTGTGTGTGTGTGTGTGTGTGTACTCACCTAGTAGTGTCTGCAGGATCGAGCATTGACTCTTGGATCCCGCCTTTCGAGCATCGGTTGTTTACAGCAATGACTCCTGTCCCATTTGCCTATCATACCTGGTTTTAAAATTATGAATAGTATTTGCTTCCACAACCTGTTCCTGAAGGGCATTCCATTTTCCCACTACTCTCACGCTAGAAGAAAACTTCCTAACATCTCTGTGACTCATCTGAGTTTCAAGCTTCCATCCATGTCCCCTCGTTCTGTTACTATTCCGTGTGAACATTTCGTCTATGTCCACTCTGTCAATCCCTCTGAGTATCTTATACGTTCCTATCATGTCCCCCCCCCGTTCCTATCATATGTGTGTGTGTGTGTGTGTGTGTGTGTGTGTGTGTGTGTGTGTGTGTGTGTGTGTGTGTGTGTGTGTGTGTGTGTGTGTGTGTGTGTGTGTGTGTGTGTGTGTGTGTGTGTGTGTGTGTGTGTGTGTGTGTGTGTGTGTGTGTGTTTGTGTGTGTGTGTGTGTGTGTGTGTGTGTGTGTGTGTGTGTGTGTGTGTGTGTGTGTGTGTGTGTGTGTGTGTGTGTGTGTGTGTGTGTGTACTCACCTAATTGTACTCACCTAATTGTGCTTGCGGGGGTTGAGCTCTGGCTCTTTTGTCCCGCCTCTCAACCGTCAATCAACAGGTGTACAGATTCATGAGCCTATCGGGCTCTGTCATATCTACACTTGAAACTGTGTATGGAGTCAGCCTCCACCACATCACTTCCTAATGCATTCCATTTGCTAGCTGCTCTGACATTGAAAAAGTTCTTTCTAACGTCTGTGGCTCATTTGGGTACTCAGCTTCCACCTGTGTCCCCTTGTTCGCGTCCCACCAGTGTTGAATAGTTCATCCTTGTTTACTCGGTCGATTCCCCTGAGGATTTTGTAGGTTGTGATCATGTCCCCCTTTACTCTTCTGTCTTATAAGTGTCGTAAGGTGCATTTCCCGCAGCCTTTCCTCATAACTCATGCCTCTTAGTTCTGGGACTAGTCTAGTAGCATACCTTTGGACTTTTTCCAGCTTCGTCTTGTGCTTGACAAGGTACGGGCTCCATGCTGGGGCCGCATACTCCAGGATTGGTCTTACATATGTGGTGTACAAGATTCTGAATGATTCCTAACACAGGTTCCTGAACGCCGTTCTGATGTTAGCCAGCCTCGCATATGCCGCAGACGTTATTCTCTTTATGTGGGCTTCAGGAGACAGGTTTGGTGTGATATCAACTCCTAGATCTTTCTCTCTGTCTGTTTCATTAAGTACTTCATCTCCTATTCTGTATCCTGTGCCTGGCCTCCTGTTTCCACTGCCTAGTTTCATTACTTTGCATTAACTCGGGTTGAACTTCAACAGCCATTTGTTGGACCATTCACTCAGTCTATCCAGGTCATCTTGTAGCCTCCTACTATCATCCTCTGTTTCAATCCTCCTCATAATTTTTGCATCGTCGGCAAACATTGAGAGGAACGAATCTATACCCTCTGGGAGATCATTTACATATACCAGAAACAGTATAGGTCCAAGGACTGACCCCTGCGGGACTCCACTTGTGACGTCTCGCCAATCTGAGACCTCACCCCTCACACAGACTCGTTGTCTCCTGTTGCTTAGGTACTCCTCTATCCACCGGAGTACCTTCCCTCTCACTCCAGCCTGCATCTCCAACTTTCGCACTAGCCTCTTGTGTGGCACTGTATCAAAGGCTTTCTGACAATCCAAAAATATGCAGTCTGCCCACCCTTCTCTTTCTTGCCTTATTTTTGTTGCCTGGTCGTAGAATTCAAGTAACCCTGTGAGGCAGGACCTGCCATCCCTGAACCCATGTTGATGCTGTGTTACAAAGTTCCTTCGCTTCAGATGCTCCACTAGTTCTTTTCGCACAAGCTTCTCCCTCAGCTTGCATGGTATGCAGGTTAGGGACACTGGCCTGTAGTTCAGTGCCTCCTGTCTATCCCCTTTCTTGTATATCGGGATTACGGTAGCTGCTTTCCAAATATCTGGCAGTTCCCCTGTTGCCAGTGATTTGTTATACACTATGGAGAGTGGTAGGCACAGTTCTCTTGCTCCTTCCTTTAGAACTCAAGGGGAGATTCCATCTGGGCCTATAGCCTTCGTCACGTCCAACTCTAGTAAACACTTCCTTACTTCCCCACTGGTAATCTCAAACTCTTCCAGTGGTTCCTGGTTAGCTATTCCTTCACTTACCTCTGGAATTTCTCCTTGCTCTAAGGTGAAGACCTCCTGGAATTTCTTATTCAATTCCTCACACACTTCCTTGTCATTTGTAGTGAATCCTTCCGCCCCTATCCTTAATCTCATAACCTGTTCCTTTACTGTTGTTTTTCTCCTAATGTGGCTATGCAACAATTTAGGCTGAGTCTTTGCCTTGCTTGCGATGTCATTTTCGTATTGTCTTTCTGCCTCTCTTCTCATCCTGACATATTCATTCCTGGCATTCTGGTATCTTTCTCTGCTCTCCAGTGTCCTGTTATTCCTATAGTTTCTCCATGCCCTTTTACTTTGCTGCTTAGCTAGCCTACATCTTTGATTAAACCATGGGTTTCTCATCTTCATTTCTCTGTTTTCCTTTTGGACTGGGACAAACTTGTTTGTTGCGTCCTAGCACTTCTGCGTGATGTAATCCATCATATCTTGGGCCGTCTTTCCCCTGAGCTCTGTTTCCCATGCTATATCTGTTAGGAATTTTCTTATCCCCTCATAGTTTCCCTTTCGGTATGCTAACCTTTTGGTTTCGGTATCCCTCCTCGAGTTCAATAACCCTTCTTCAATCAAGTACTCAAACACCAATACACTGTGGTCGCTCATTCCTACTGGGTCCTCAAAACCGATTTCTCTTATGTCGGAGTCGTTCAGAGTGAAGACTAGGTCGAGTCTCGCTGGTTCGTCATTGCCTCTCATCCTTGTGGGTTCTCCGACATGCTGGGTTAAAAAGTTGCTTGTCACCACCTCCAATAGTTTAGCTCTCCACGTATCCTCGCCTCCATGCGGTTCCTTGTTCTCCCAGTCAATCTTTCCGTGATTGAAGTCGCCCATGATGAGCAGGTGGGATCTATTTCTACAGGTAGCAGAGGCTGCCCTCTCAATTATAGTGTTAACTGCCTTGTTGTTGTTTTCATACTCTTGACTGGGTCTCCTGTCATTTGGTGGAGGGTTGTATATTACTGCTACTACTATTCTTGGTCCTCCCATTGTTATGGTGCCTGCTATGTAGTCTCTGAACTCCTCACAGCCCGGGATGGCCATCTCCTTAAAACTCCATTCCCTTCTCATGAGTAGGGCCACTCCGCCTCCTCCCCTACCTTCCCTCTCTTTTCTTATTACTGTGTACTCCTGGGGAAACACGGCATTCGTTATGATTCCAGAGAGTTTTGTTTCAGTGAGTCCGATTACATCTGGGTTAACTTCTTGTGCTCTTTCCCTTAGTGTGTGTGTGTGTGTGTGTGTGTGTGTGTGTGTGTGTGTGTGTGTGTGTGTGTGTGTGTGTGTGTGTGTGTGTGTGTGTGTGTGTGTGTGTGTGTGTGTGTGTGTGTGTGTGTGTGTGTGTGTGTGTGTGTGTGTGTGTGTGTGTGTGTGTGTGTGTGTGTGTGTGTGTGTGTGTGTGTGTGTGTGTGTGTGTGTGTGTGTGTGTGTGTGTGTGTGTGTGTGTGTGTGTGCGTGTGTGTGTGTGTGTGTGTATGTGTGTGTGTGTGTGTGTGTGTGTGTGTGTGTGTGTGTGTGTGTGTGTGTGTGTGTGTGTGTGTGTGTGTGTGTGTGTGTGTGTGTGTATATGTGTGTGTGTGTGTGTGTGTGTGTGTGTGTGTGTGTGTGTGTGTGTGTGTGTGTGTGTGTGTGTGTGTTTGTGTGTATCTGTGTGTGTGTGTGTGTGTGTGTGTACTCACCTAATTGTACTCACTAAATTGTGCTTGCGGGGGTTGAGCTCTGGCTCTTTGGTCCCGCCTCTCAACCGTCAATCAACTGGTGTACAGATTCCTGAGCCTACTGGGCTCTATCATATCTACATTTGAAACTGTGTATGGAGTCAGCCTCCACCACATCACTTCCTAATGCATTCCATTTACTAACTACTCTGACACTGAAAAAGTTCTTTCTAATGTCTCAGTGGCTCATTTGGGTACTCAGCTTCCACCTGTGTCCCCTTTTTTGCGTCCCACCAGTGTTGAATAGTTCATCCTTGTTTACCCGGTCGATTCCCCTGAAGATTTTGTAGGTTGTGATCATGTCCCCCCTTACTCTTCTGTCTTCCATTGTCGTAAGGTGCATTTCCTGCAGCCTTTCCTCATAACTCATGCCTCTTAGTTCTGGGACTAGTCTAGTATCATACCTTTGTACTTTTTCCAGTTTTGTCTTGTGCTTGACAAGGTACGGGCTCCATGCTGGGGCTGCATACTCCAGGATTGGTCTTACATATGTGGTGTTCAAGATTCTGAATGAATCCTTACACAGGTTCCTGAACGCCGTTCTGATGTTAGCCAGCCTCGCATATGCCGCAGACGTTATTCTCTTTATGTGGGCTTCAGGAGACAGGTTTGGTGTGATATCAACTCCTAGATCTTTCTCTCTGTCTGTTTCATTAAGTACTTCATCTCCTATTCTGTATCCTGTGCCTGGCCTCCTGTTTCCACTGCCTAGTTTCATTACTTTGCATTTACTCGGGTTGAACTTCAACAGCCATTTGTTGGACCATTCACTCAGTCTATCCAGGTCATCTTGTAGCCTCCTACTATCATCCTCTGTTTCAATCCTGCTCAAAATTTTTGCATCGTCGGCAAACATTGAGAGGAACGAATCTATACCCTCTGGGAGATCATTTACATATACCAGAAACAGTATAGGTCCAAGGACTGACCCCTGCGGGACTCCACTTGTGACGTCTCGCCAATCTGAGACCTCACCCCTCACACAGACTCGTTGTCTCCTGTTGCTTAGGTACTTCTCTATCCACCGGAATACCTTCCCTTTCACTCCAGCCTGCATCTCCAACTTTCGCACTAGCCTCTTGTGTGGCACTGTATCAAAGGCTTTCTGACAATCCAAAAATATGCAGTCTGCCCACCCTTCTCTTTCATGCCTTATTTTTGTTGCCTGGTCGTAGAATTCATGTAACCCTGTGAGGCAGGACCTGCCATCCCTGAACCCATGTTGATGCTGTGTTACAAAGTTCCTTCGCTCCAGATGCTCCACTAGTTTTTTTCGCACAATCTTCTCCATCAGCTTGCATGGTATGCAGGTTAGGGACACTGGCCTGTAGTTCAGTGCCTCCTGTCTATCCCCTTTCTTGTATATCGGGACTACGTTAGCTGCTTTCCAAATATCTGGCAGTTTCCCTGTTGCCAGTGATTTGTTATACACTATGGAGAGTGGTAGGCACAGTTCTCTTGCTCCTTCCTTTAGAACCCAAGGGGAGATTCCATCTGGGCCTAAATCCTTCGTCACATCCAACTCTAGTAAACACTTCCTTACTTTCCCACTGGTAATCTCAAACTCTTCCAGTGGTTCCTGGTTAGCTATTCCCTCACTTACCTCTGGAACTTCTCCTTGCTCTAAGGTGAAGACCTCCCTGGAATTTCTTATTCAATTCCTCACACACTTCCTTTTCATTTGTAGTGAATCCTTCCACCCCTATCCTTAATTTCATAACCTGTTCCTTTGCTGTTGTTTTTCTCCTAATGTGGCTATGCAACAATTTAGGCTGAGTCTTTGCCTTGCTTGCGAGGTCATTTTCGTATTGTCTTTCTGCCTCCCTTCTCATCCTGACATATTCATTCCTGGCATTCTGGTATCTTTCTCTGCTCTCCAGAGTCCTGTTATTCCTATAGTTTCTCCATGCCCTTTTACTTTGCTGCTTAGCTAGCCTACATCTCTGATTAAACCATGGGTTTCTCATTTTCATTTCTCTGTTTTCCTTTTGGACTGGGACAAACTTGTTTGCTGCGTCCTTGCACTTCTGCGTGATGTAATCCATCATATCTTGGGCCGTCTTTCCCCTGAGCTCTGTTTCCCATGCTATATATGTTAGGAATTTTCTTATCCCCTCATAGTTTCCCTTTCGGTATGCTAACCTTTTGGTTTCGGTATCCCTCCTCGAGTTCAATAACCCTTCTTCAATCAAGTACTGAAACACCAGTACACTGTGGTCGCTCATTCCTACTGGGTCTTCAAAACCGATTTCTCTTATGTAGGAGTCGTTCAGAGGAAAGACTAGGTCGAAATTGTGTGTGTGTGTGCGTGTGTGTGCCCCTAAAAAATCGTTAGTAGTTAGTAACAGTTGATAAGCGGGCCAAAAGAGCAGAGCTCAATCCCTACAAGAACAATTTGGTGAATACAACTATGTGAATGCACACACACACACACACAAACACACACACACAAACACACATACATAAGGTAAGTGGATGAACCTAATATAAATTAGAAACGTTAAAAAAATTTAATTTCTTCTTTTGCATTAAGGTCTGTGATTTGATTGACTGAAATTAACGTCTTTAATACTTTAAAAAGACGACTTTTTATTAATTGCTACCATGTTGCATTCCTGCAAACAAATAAAAACATCAAAAAACGTTTTGTATCGGCTGGGTGTCTCTCTCTTTTTCTCTATTTGTCTCTTCCCAGCAAACACAAAACTTTGTTGAAATCTTGACTAATGTTTCCATAGAGTTGTGCGAAAGAAAAGTTGCAAATATGGATCAACAGGCTCGTAAACACCGTTTAATCTAAGATTGGTAGAAGTATTTATTGAACAAATAAACATATATACAAACACACATATATATATATATATATATATATATATATATATATATATATATATATATATATATATGTCGTACCTAGTAGCCAGAACGCACTTTTTGGCCCACTATGCAAGGCCCAATTTGCCTAATAAGCCAAGTTTTCCTGAATTAATATATTTTCTCTAATTTTTTTCTTATGAAATGATAAAGCTACCCATTTCATTATGTATGAGGTAAATTTTTTTTTATTGGAGTTAAAATTAACATAGATATATGACTTAACCTAACCAACCCAACCTAACCTAACCTAACCTAACCTATCTTTTTAGGTTAGGTTAGGTTAGGTAGCCGAAAAAGTTAGGTTAGGTTAGGTAGGTTAGGTCGTCGAAAAACAATTAATTCATGAAAACTTGGCATATTAGGCAAATCGGGCCTTGCATAGTAGGCTGAGAAGTGAGTTCTGGCTACTAGGTACGACATATATATATATATATATATATATATATATATGTCGTACCTAGTAGCCAGAACTCACTTCTCAGCCTACTATGCGAGGCCCGATTTGCCTAATAAGCCAAGTTTTACTGAATTAATATATTTTCTCTAATTTTTTTCTTATGAAATGATAAAGCTACCCATTTCATTATGTATGAGGTCAATTTTTTTTTATTGGAGTTAAAATTAACGTAGATATATGACCGAACCTAACCAACCCTACCTAACCTAACCTAACCTATCTTTATAGGTTAGGTTAGGTTAGGTAGCCGAAAACGTTAGGTTAGGTTAGGTTAGGTAGGTTAGGTTGTCGAAAAAACATTAATTCATGAAAACTAGGCTTATTAGGCAAATCGGGCCATGCATAGTAGGCTGAGAAGTGAGTTCTGGCTACTAGGTACGACATATATATATATATATATATATATATATATATATATATATATATATATATATATATATATATATATATATATATATATATATATATATATATATATATGTATATATTAGTATATTTTGGTAGCAGTCTTTCCTGTAGACATGTATTATTAAATATGACCGAAAAAGTAAGATTAATAATTCTAACACGAATTTTCTCTATCTATTTTCTCTAACGTCGTCTATGCCTTCAAATGCCTACTTGGGGACTGTAAGCTCCAAAAAACCCAGTATATAGGCAAGACAACATCTCTTTCTAGGCGTTTAACGATGCATAAACAACAGGGCTCCATTAAGGAACACATAATCTCTTCCCACAACCAAACCATCGCCAGAGAAATCCTAGTAAACAACACAGAAATCATTGATAGATACAGCGATAGCAGGCGGCTTGACGTTTGCGAGGCACTACACATTAAGAAGTCAACACCAGCAATCAACAGCCAATTAATGCACAAGTATATTCTACCCACCTCCAATATAGAAGCATCAAGAAATATGGACCAATAGGCTTTCTACAATCACTTCCATTTCAATACCCATTGTTTCGTGTTCTGTCTTGTGTTGATGAAATTAATACCCTATTAATGGCACCTCTTGTTCTGTCTTGTGTTGATGAAATTAATACCCTATTAATGCCACCTCACTCAAATGTAGATATAAACAAAAATCGGAGATGTGTAAGTTCTATTCAGTTGTGTATTTGTAAACTAAAGTCTTTGAAAATGTAATAAGTTTTACGAAACGCGCTCGTGTCGCGTCAGTTTAGAAATAAAAATGAATTTTGGAGAATTGATTTTTGAATTACCTCCAACAGTGAAAAGAAATGTACGAAAGATTGAGAAAATTCGTGTTAGAATTATTAATCTTACTTTTTCGGTCATATTTAATAATATATATGTATGTATATATATATATATATATATATATATATATATATATATATATATATATATATATATATATATATATATATATATATATATGTATATATATATATATGTATATATATATATATATATATATATATATTTATATATATATATATATATATATATATATATATATTTATATATATATATATATATATATATATATATATATATATATATATATATATATATATATATATATATATATATATATATATATGTATATGTCGTACCTAGTAGCCAGAACGCACTTCTCAGCCTACTGTACAAGGCCCGATTTGCCTAATAAGCCAAGTTTTCCTGAATTAATATATTTTTTCTAATTTTTTCTTATGAAATGATAAAGCTACCCATTTCTTTATGTATGAGGTCAATTTTTTTTATTGGAGTAAAAATTAACGTAGATATATGACCGAACCTAACTAACCCTACCTAACCTAACCTAACCTATCTTTATAGGTTAAGTTAGGTTAGGTTAGGTTAGGTAGTCGAAAAACAATTATTTCATGAAAACTTGGCATAATATTAGGCAAATCGGGCCTTGCATAGTAGGCTGAGAAGTGCGTTCTGGCTACTAGGTACGACATATATAAATATATATATATATATATATATATATATATATATATATATATATATATATATATATATATATATATATACAACTTTAGAACACTTTCCCACCAGGAGACTCGAACCCTAGCCAGCACAGAAGCCTTCCAGCAACTGGCATAACAGGTACGCCTTAACCCACTCCACCACAATATATATATATATTTATATATATATATATATATATATATATATATATATATATATATATATATATATATATATATATATATATATATTATATATATATATATATATATATATATATATATATATATATATATATATATATATATATATATATATATATATATATATATGCGGAAAATCCACAGAGAAATATGAAATGAGGTGAACGTTTCGGCTTTGTTAAAGCCTTTGTCAACACCAGACTTCCATGTTATTACTCGTGTTTACCATCTTTTGTCCCTAGGATATTTCTCATATTTTCGACAGATCATCATATTGGTACCCTGGCACTGTGGTCTGTCCCCGGGTCAAGTGCACCTAATCTTCTGCAATCTGACAGTAGGAGGATAAAGAGGGCCATAGTTCCTCTAGCACGAACTTTAGTTGCTGAATTGGGACCTCAGCAGCAGTTCTCGTCACCAGTTGACACCTTGCATCCCTACACGTCGGTCAGAGATGATGATATTTACATTGGTAGAGAATTAGCCTTCTTTTTCAGAGCACAAAAGTTCGCTAATTCTGTAAGTATCATATTAATTTCAGTGGGAAAACTTGCTTATGTCCTATAGAGACTCGGCAAGGTATGCCTACATTCTTGGACTACCAATTTTACTTTTGAGGCAATTAACTTTTTCATTTGTTTTAGAAACTCAGTTTCGCTTGTTTAGTAGGATTTTCTTGCTCTTACATGAGTACCGGGTACAAGATTTCCTGCGACCTTGATTTAATTAATCATTTATCATCTTGTAATTAACATTAATTGTTAAAGATTCCACAGGATAGGTACCAGTTGCCACGTTGTCCTGTTTCTGACATTCACCATATCACAACAGTGTATTCGTTGTGCATTTATTTGCTAATTTCACCATGTTTCGTCTCCAAGCTTTCCGGTGCAGATCCAGCAGGTGAAATAGGGACTTTAAGTCGTGCCAAGAGGACTGAATTACAAACTCTTGCACATGAGTATCAACTAGAAGTTCTCTACCAAGCCAACAAAAATGAAATACATAACCTGTTACTAGATCATTTCTTAGAGAAAGGTAAGATAGACTCTGAAACTCACGAAACTTACTTTATTGCAGATAAAACTGATTTGGCCACGATGAAACTCAGACTAGAGCTGGCCAAGATCGAACGCGAACAACAAAGAGAAGCCCTCGAGCAACAAAGGGAAGCAGCTGTCATACGAAAGGAAGAAAAGGAACGAGAAGCTGCCTTGAAGAAGGAAGAACAAGAACGAGAAGCTGCCTTGAGGAAAGAAGAACAAGAACTAGCAGCTGCCATAAGAAAGGAAGAACAAGAACGTGAGATTGCAATACTCCGTGAGCGGGAACGAGTACAGCTTGAAACAAAACAACGCCAATTGGAGATGCAACACGAACATGACAGACAACAAGCAACCCTGACTATGGAATGTCGTCAACGAGAATTCGCGTTGGAAACTTCACACCTCGCTCAACGCCAGCAATCTACCGCCAATCTTCCCGTCAGTTTCAATATATCACATGCAAGTAAGTGAATGCCACCATTCGTAGAAACAGAAGTTGATGTGTTTTTCACCACCTTTGAAACCCTTGCTAATCAACTTAGTTGGCCTGCCGACCAATGGGCAACCCGTCTCAGAGTACATCTTACAGGTAGAGCTGCAGTTACACTCAGTACTTTGGCGTCTGAGAATGACTACCAGACTCTGAAACAAGCAGTGTTGGACGCCTACCTTCTCTCCACCGAAAGATATCGAAGGAAATGCCGTGACCACCTGAAGGCAAGTACCACTACCTTTCTCGAATTTGCTAATACCAAAAGGAGATATTTTATGAAATGGCTGGAAGCAGCACATGTCTCTACCTTTGCAGAACTCGTCAACCTCATGCTAGTTGAAGAATTCTTGAGGCGTGTGCCGCCTCCTGTCCGTCTATATTTAGCAGATAAAGAAGAAACCGACTACCTAAAGTGTGCTAAGTCGGCTGACACTTACAGCCTCATCCACCGGTTGACACCAGAACCATCTTCCAGTAAGAAGGCGTGGTTCAATACGAGAAAGTGAGTATTGATCAAGCTGGCTCGCAATTGTACTCTAAGTATTGTAGACTCTATGGACATACCATAGATAAATGTGGTAAGTCTCAATACAAAGGAAATACCGAAACGCCAAAACCCAAACAGACTCCTTCTAAGTCCGGTAAGCCTGTGATGAATGTTGGTGTTCATGTTAATGATCTTTCTCTTTTCAGTAAACACCTGTATACTGGAACTGTCTCTGCCAATGGTTCAAATCCGGAGGGACGCTTCAAATTGAAGATCTTGAGGGACACAGCGGCTCTTCAATCGATTATTTTGAAGTCGGCTGTGCCCAACATCGCCTACACCGGAGAAACTGTCTTCATCACTGACCTCACTGCTACCACTCCTTATCCTCTCGCCAGAGTCCACCTGGATTGTACCTTCGTGAGCGGAGAAGTCCAAGTCGCCATCAGGGAAAAGCCTTTTCCCATGCCTGGAGTGCAACTTCTCCTGGGCAATGACTTGGCAGAAGACCTGCAACCGACCAACCTGATCGTCATGGACAAACCCCAGGTGTGTACCTCTGTAATGGATAATCCCATTTTTGAATATGTTCCAGCAAAGGTTCAAGAGAGTGATGAAGTTTCTCCTCCGGTTTTAGTGACCACCCGTGCACGAGCCGCACGTCCACAGCCAGCTGACTCTACTGCTACCGCTGTCCTTCAAGACCCTCAGAAACTACCCCCGAATCTGACCAAGTTGGAGTTCCGTAAGTTACAGAGGGAAGATCTTACCTTGACACCATTATTTTTCTAGGCTGAGACTCAACCCGACAGTATTCCTGGGTTCTTCCTAGAGAACGAGTTGCTCTACCGCAGATATAGACCCAGTAAACTGAAGGAGGAGGACGATTGGGCCAACGTCGAACAACTAGTGATTCCTGCCAGCCTGCGGCCCACTATTCTACACCTGGCCCACGGAGCACTCTCCCACTACGGATTTAACAAGACTTACCATGGAATCCGTCAAGACTACTACTGGCCAGGTATGGTAAATAGCGTCAAACAGTACGTCAAACAATGTCATACATGTCAGATGGCAGGTAAACCGAACATCTCTATTCCCAGAGCACCATTGACTCCCATACAGGTGCCTGCGGAACCTTTCCACAGACTTATTATAGACTGTGTTGGTCCTTTACCTCGGACCAGTTCAGGTAACGCCTATATCTTAACCATCCTGTGTCCTACCACCAGATTCCCCATAGCAGTTCCAGTAAAGAACATTACGGCTGCTACGGTTGTGAAACACTTATTGAAGATCTTCACCCAGTATGGATTTCCAAGGGAGGTTCAGAGCGACTGTGGCACCAACTTCACCAGTGATCTCTTCAAGAGGACACTGGAGGAGTTCAACATCAAACAGGTACTGTCCAGCCCCTATCATCCTGCTTCACAGGGTTCTCTTGAGCGTAGTCATCAGACTATTAAAGCACTCCTGAAGAAGTTCTGTAATGAAACCTCTAAGGATTGGGATAAGCAAATCGACCTAATATTGTGTATCTATAGAAGTCTTCCCAATGAGTCCCTTGGAGTATCTCCTTATGAGATGCTCTACGGACGTAAGTGCCGTACTCCCCTCAAGGCTTTCAAAGACTCTCTACGTGATGCTACCTTCAGTGAGCATCAGAATGTGCCCCAGTTTCTTCAAAACCTACAACACATTCTAGAGAGAGTCCACAGTTTTGCCCAAGATAATCTATTGAAAGCACAGGAGAGGATGAAGACTCATTACGACCAGACCAGCAAAGTAAGAAAATTTAAGCCGGGAGACTTCGTACTTGCTTACTTTCCTATCCCAGGTTCTCCTTTACAAAACAGGTTTTCAGGACCCTACCGCATCAAGGAGTGCAGAAACAACAATAACTACGTTCTAGAGACTCCAGATAGGCTGCGGAAGACCCAGCTGTGCCACGTCAACCTCCTGAAGCTATATAACGGTACTCCTCCCACTGTCATGCTTAATTACTCTGCCTTTAAAGGTCCATACATCCACAGTGAGACCTTCCCTGCTTCTCCTCCCGAAAGCACTGACACTGAGTCAGCGCTTTCCAATTCGGAAATCCTAACTGATCTTCATAACCATTTTCAGGACCATAATAGTGCTCCTTTGCCATATTCTAATTCTACTCTCACTTCGTCAGATATCACCAAGCCTTTCATCCTCCATGTCGCCGCCAGTGGTACCGGCATCGGGGGTGACCTAGTACAGCAACAATGCTAGGAGAATACACCTGTCAGCGACCACAGCTGCAAGGAACTACGGAACAATCGGCAAGGAGCTACTCTTCATCGTCCTGGATCTACAGCACTTTGCTCCATACCTGAAAAGTGCTCGGTCTACCATCAACACGGACCTCAACACCCTACACTTCCTGCAGCAAGCCCACTTCTACATTCAACGTCTTCTACGATGGGCTTGATAACTGCAGAAATTCAACCTGGAGATCCTCTATACCAGGGGTTTGACAACCTCATAGCCGACGCCCTCTCCAGAGTTTATGAAGTAGAAGAAACTCCACCTATTACTCCACCACATGAAGACGTACTTCTTCCAGAACCGCAGGCTTCGGGGGAGAGTTGTGACGATAATCTCTTTCAAGAGAGATTGAGCCTGCTCTTCCTTACATAAGTACGTCAATATACAAGAGACTATATACAAAATACGTTCACCAAGTATCGGCAAACGTTTTGCCCAGAGAGCAAATCGTACCCAGCACACCGTGACACCTGCTACCACTGCCGTAACCAGCTAACTGCTCATCCTCTGCCTGCCTGTCGCTGATTGGCTGGTGACTCGTCGCCCCTGCCCTCCGCCACCACCACCAAGTCGACGTCTGGGCTCCAGTGCGCCAGTATCGTCAGAATATCTCAGCGCTCCAAGCAGTTGACATCTCTCACTTTTAGCCTAAGCCTTGGCTTTCGTGTACTAAGGGAGGTGGCAGCTCGAAGCCAGTATTCCAGCACCACTTATCTTTTATTTTGCTATCACTGTAACTTACTTGTCTTAACGTAACTTTTCATTTGCCAGTGATTATTCATATTATTTTGTTTGTTGACTTATCTTGCATATTTTTATGTGATTACCTTTATTCATGTCTTGTTTTTCTAGAGTAATTAAAATTTCATTGTTTATATACTTGTGTTTTGTGTGTCTTCCCATTACGTTACCACAGATGAAAGGACCAACTTTTCTCTTTTTTTTTTATTATATGATGAGGCCATGCCCCTAGCTTTTGAAACAGCCGAACACCAACGCTTTACCGTCAATATATATATATATATATATATATATATATATATATATATATATATATATATATATATATATATATATATATATATATATATATATATATATATATTATATATATATATATATATATATATATATTTGACCGAAAAAGTAAGATTAATAATTCTAACACGAATTTTCTCAATCTTTCGTACATTACGCTTCACTGTTGGAGGTAAATCAAAAATCAATTCTCCAAAATTCATTTTTATTTCTAGTCTGACGCGACACGGGCGCGTTTCTTAAAACTTATTACATTTTCAAAGACTTTAGTTCACAAATACACAACTGAATAGAACTTACGTATCTCCGATTTTATATCTACATTTGAGTGAGGTGGAAGGGGTGATGTGGCATTAACACAAGACAGAACAAAATGTGGTATTAATAGGGTATTAATTTCATCAACACAAGACAGAACAAGGGTATTAATAGGGTATTAATTTCATCAACACAAGACAGAAACACGAAACAATGGATATTGAATAGAAGTGTTTGTAGAAAGCCTATTGGTCCATATTTCTTGATGCTTCTATATTGGAGCGGAGTCTTGAGGTGGGTAGAATTCTACCCACCTATATATATATATATATATATATATATATATATATATATATATATATATATTATATATATATATATATATATATATATATACATATATATATATATATATATATATATATATATATATATATATATATATATATATATATATATATATGTGTGTGTGTGTATATCACGAAAATAAACACGTGATTAAGAATGTGACAATGTCAGACCACGGAGGAAAAATGAAACAGGAAATTTCCTTAAGTACTTTCGTATATTAAATACATCTTCAGAAGGTCACACACACCTTCTGAAGATCTTCTGAAGACATCTTCAGAAGGTCATACACACCTTCTGAAGATGTATTTAATATACGAAAGTACTTAAGGAAATTTCCTGTTTCATTTTTCCTCCGTGGTCTGACATTGTTATATATATATATATATATATATATATATATATATATATATATATATATATATATATATATATATAGATATATATATATTAGATTTTATACCCGCACTGGATCAGGTGATAATACAATAAAGGTGAAAACATGAAGGGATACATAAGGGATAAATGTGAGGTGAAACATAGAGGTAACTGCAGAAGGCTTATTGGCCCATACGAGGCACCTCCTATCTAAACACAAAGATTAATCCAGTGTAATTGGCCTGTTATGTTGGACATTGTCTTCTGTGTTGGCATCGTTATGTTCTGGTCTTGTCCTTACTCTCATGGTGGGTAGAGTAAATAGTTCCGTGATTTGGGTGTTCATGGTAGGTCGCTCTATTCTTATGTGAATTGCCTCAAGAATTTGTAATCTTCTTGCATCTTGGGTTTTGTCTATTATGCAGGTATTCTTGTTCAACATTTCTCTTGTTAGAGTGATGTCATGGGCTTGTCTCATGTGATTCCTAGGGGCACCGGATTGAAGATGGCATGGCAAACGCCTCGTCAGCTTGGTCTACGTCATACCTATGTACTTAGATTGAAGGTTACATCCTTCGTGGGGGCAAGTGTACATGTATACAACGCTTGACTGCTGTAGAGGGTTCTCCGTCGGCTTCGGGCTGTTTTTGATAAGGAGTTCGGAAGTCTTCTTGGTTTTGTAGAATATTATCAGGTTTATGTTTTGGTTAGGAGTAGTGCTTTTTACTCTTTTACGGATTATTTCTTCCATTATTCTTTCCTCTTTTATATGTAATGTAGGCTCTCCTATGCCTACATTATCCCCTAGGTATGCCTACATTCTTGGACTACCTAATTCACTTTTGGAGCAATTAAATGTTTCATTTTTTTTAGAAACTCAGTTTCACTTATTTAGTAGGATTTTCTTGCCCTTATTCTCTTACATTGAGTACCGGTTACAAGATTTCCTGCGATTTTGATTGACTAATCATTTACCATCCTATAATTAACGTTAATTGTTAAAGATTAAAATTCCACAGGATAGTTACCAGTTGCCACGTTATCCTGTTTCTGACATTTACCATATCACAATTATATTCGTGTACATTTATTTTCTATCTTTCACAATGTTTCGTCTCTAAGCTTTTCGTAATGATCCAGTAGGTGAAATAGGGACCTTATGTCGTTCCAAGAGGACTGAATTACAAACTCTTGCACACGAGTATCAACTAGATGTTCCCCATGGAGCCAACAAATATGAACTGCATAACTTAATTATGGATTACCTCTTAGACGAAGGGAAAATTGACTCTGAAATTCACGAAACTTATTCTATTGCAGATAAACATGATCTGGCGGCTATAAAACTCAAACTCGAGCTCGCAAAGCTCGAGAGGGAGCAACAGCAAGCAGCTCTCCAAATGAGGGAACGCGAGGCGACCCTGAGGAAAGAAGAAGCTGCAATAAAGAGAGAAGAACAAGAAAGAGAGGCGGCCCTGGCAAAAGAAGCTCTACAACTGAGGGAACGAGAAGCTGCAATCAGGAAAGAAGAGAAAGAGCGAGAAGCTGCAATCAGGAAAGAAGAACGTGAGACTGTATGTTACGACCCTGGGTTCTCCAGTGGAAACCAGAGGTCAAAACTTGAGCTATTAAACTTTCTGGTAGTACAGTTGAGTGCATCACGAACGGCAATTGTTTGTATCTTCCCTGCCAGACGTAAGACTATTATTGTTTCTCAAAGAGCATTTAAAGACTGAGCTGGGGGTTGATTATTAAATAATAACATAGGCACCAACTTTGCTTACTAATACTTTCTAATCATTTGTAAAGTAACAATACCTTGCATAGGGGAAGATCTTTAATGTGCTTAGCTGCACGATCAATTAGGCTCCTTCCGGCACCACGACATGGGAGGCCTAGCTGGTCGCTAGGAGGTTCTTCTCTGGCTGGCGTTCGTGCGAACGAGACCTACTCTGTGGCTGCACCCCTAATCTCCTCCCTTCTCCTCTTACTTATTTCCCTTACCTTAAGTTCCTGTACCATTAAGTTAAGTATTGTATGATTTCTAAGTGTACCTACTCTGGTAGTAACGATTGGTGAGACCTGGGGGTAGTAGTTGCCAGTGTTTTGGGTAACCCTAAGTGTTGTGTTTTGTATTAGGGTACCACGTGGTGTCTCTACCCTAAGCTGCATCCAGCTTCAGTGCTTATCCAGTAGTACTTTACCCTAGCTTGTTATTAGTGTAAACCTTGTATCCTGCCTATGTGGACCAAGGCTTTTAACGTAAGATAGTGTGGTAAAGTTATTATTATTATTGTTATTAGTGTGAGTGTATATGGGGGGTTGTTAAGGGGTTAATAAATAAGTACATGAATTACAGAGTATCCCTTCTTCCAGTGTGGGAGTGCATTGATCAACCCTTAGACTAACATATATGGTCTAGTAGCAAGTTATTACTACTGTGAATAGTTTATTTTGGGGGCCGGGCCTTTTAGCTCTCCCATATTTGATACTCTGTCTTCTAACTACCCTTACCCCTTAATAATACCAAGTCCCCCATAGCAAGCCCAACACACAATTATTTATAACAAGTGGTTGGCCAGTCCGGGAGGAACATTATAAGTGTAAAAAATTAGATTCTTGAGTGCCAAAATTAAAATTTTTTGTTTTCCGCAGAACGGTTGTGTGCTAGCCTAGGGTCCAGCTCATCTAGCAAAGGACATTCTTGCACTGACTGGACACCCAGCTGGATCCCTTAACGATTAAGGTTAGTGTGGCCTTGTGTTAGGGGCCGTGCAAATTTTTTTTTTTTCCAATTTTTATTTTTTAATTTTTCTTTGGCTGGGAGCTAAAATTGTTAGTGATGTCATCTGAAATGCAGAGACTGGCGATGGAGCCTTCAGTGGTAGAGATAAAGAAACTTAAAAAGTCTAATTTAGTATTGTTAGGCAAGGAATTTGGCCTAGAATTAAAGACGCGGATAAAAAGTGGACTTTGGTGAATTAAATATTACAACATTGTATTGATGAAGAACTATTGGCAAGTGATACACCTTTATGCCAGCCTAGCCAAGCAGAAAGTGCAACTCATAGGGATAGAGAATTAGCTTTAGAGTTAGCAAAAATAAAATTAGAGGAGCAAAGACTCAAAACCGAGGAGGCTAGAATTAGAGTGAATGCCATTGGACCTCCACCTGCCGGGGATTCAAACCCCAGGCATTATGAGAAAAAGCATAATTTGCCTGAATTTTCCGAGTCAGACCCTGAAAGGTTTTTCAACCATTTTCAGAGATTGGCCATGTCCATGAACTGGCCAAAGGAAGAGTGGGTGAAAATCCTACAGGGAAGACTTAGCGGTAAAGCACAAGATATTTTTATAAACATGGCTGACGACGAGTGTTTTGAATATGATAAAGTCAGGGAATGTATTTTGCTGGCATATGAAATTACTCCTGAAGCTCACCGCCAAGTTTATCGCAACCTTAGGCCTACTCACAACCAACCGCTCACTGAATTTGTTAATGATCAAATTCGATTGTTTGATAGATGGATTCGCTCGGCGAAAGCCGAAACTTACGAGGCTCTCAGGAACTTAGTTTTAATGGAGCATTTTATAGATATTATGCCAGAGAATGTTTCACAGTACATTAGAGGAAGGGTAGAGGTAAATTATAAAATAGGGGATTTGGCCAAGTTGGCAAAAAACTACCAATTGGCGGGCAAAAGGCCCAATAAAAATAATTATACCCCACAGAGTAGCAAAACTTATACCCACAGCCAGTCCAGACCAGCTCATTCTAACCCTTTACCTAATGCACCTTCTGTTTCAGACATAACTAACCCTGTTAAAGTGTCTAGCCCCACGGCACCTAAGGGTGAACCGAAGGGTAATTCTGTTAGTAATGTCTCTTCTCCCCGACGTTTTTGTGGTCACTGTAATCGTTCAAACCACAATATTAGCCGTTGTTGGCAACTGTACCCGGAAAAAAGACCCAGTGACACAGGGCTTGAGGCCTTCAGAAGGGTTAGGGAGTAAGACCTCCAACCCACAGTGGTTGGACTTGCTTACCTCATTCTTATCGAAAGGGAGACTACTTTTGTCTGAGGGTTCTTCCTGGAAGGACGTGGTGATCTTCCGAGCCACCGGTGCCATCCAGACTTTAATTTTAGAGAGTGCGTTGCAAGGTGCCAACACTCTCGACACTGGAGAGGTGGTACTGGTCGAGGGTGTCACTAGTGATACTCGAGCAGTACCCCTCCATAAGGTTACCCTGGAATCTGATTTCCACAAGGGTGTTTGTACAGTCGGAGTCACTTCATACCTACCTTTCCCTAATGTTGATGTAATAGTTGGTAATGATTTAGCAGGGGATAAGGTAGGGGACTCCAGACTGCCTATTATGTTGCCTACCCCTAAGGTTTGCCTGGATCCACCCGCCGCAGAGGATAATGTTGTGTACCCTGCGTGCGCGGTGACCAGGTCTATGGGACTTAAATGTAAGGGCAGCCCTGTGCTTGCCAAGGTGGTAAATCCCGAGGTCACGAGGAGCTTTCCGAGTGGTGAAAACCAAGTGGACCTCGCGGACACATTCATGGCCCGACTCGATGACGTGGCCGAGGACATTGTGGAGAGCCAGCCACCGCCATCTACCGAGAGTAGTGGGGAGGTGGAGGAGAACACTGTTGAGCCTCAGCCAATGGCATCTGATCAAGGCCTAGATGCCTCCTTGAGTGAGTTACAGAAAGCTGACCCCACTCTTGCAGATTGTCATGAGACAGCCGTCTCTATGGAGGAAATTGTAGACGCAGCAACTGGGTACTACTACAATGATCGGATTTTGATGAGAAAATGGAGACCACAGAGTGCTCCCTTGTCAAATGAGTGGGAGGCAGTCCACCAGGTTATGTTGCCGACCTGCTATAGAGAAAGAGTTTTGGCAGCTGCTCATGATGATCCTATGGGGGGACATCAAGGTATAAATATTACGTATCACAAAATTTTAAAGTATTTTTTCTGGCCCAAGCTGAAAAGCGATGTGGCAAAATTTTGTAATGCGTGTATTGTTTGTCAACTGGTTGGGAAACCAAACCAGACTCCACCTAAAGCTCCTCTAAAGCCTATTGTCGTGCCAGAGGAACCATTTTCTCATGTGGTAATGGACTGTGTTGGACCATTACCTAGAACTAAGTCTGGTAATATTTACCTAATCACAATGATGTGTATCACTACTCGTTACCCAGAGGCTTTTGCTGTAAGGAACATCCGAGCAAAAACTGTTGTTGCTCGTATGTTGCAATTTTTTTCCACTTTTGGACTGCCTCGGGTCGTGCAAACTGACAATGGTACTAATTTTAAGTCTGATATTTTTTAGCAATTTTGTAAGGAACATGGAATAACTCATAAGGTTTACAGCCCATACCATCCACAGAGTCAGGGGGTAATTGAACGTTTCCATCTAACTCTGAAGCAGATGTTGAAGACATCGTGCGAGAGTTCCCACACCTTCTGGGATGAGAATTTACCGTATGTTTTGTTTGCGGCTAGAGAGGGATTACAAAGTTCACTGGGTTGTTCTCTTTTGAGTTAGTCTTTGGCCATAAAGTTCGTGGACCCTTGCAAATGTTACAGGAGAATCTGTTAGGGAACGTAACGTTAACCGAAGGTTCGGCTTTCTTTGCGCAACACCACCAGAGACTCAAGGACTGCAAGGCGGCTGAATTAAAGTATCTTGGCAAGGCCCAAGAAAAGATGAAAGAACGTAACGATGCTAAATCTAAGTTACGGGTATTTCAGCCTGGCGACCCTGTCCTGGTATTAAAGCCTCGACTAGGGAACACTATGTACCACAAGTACGAAGGCCCCTACATTGTGACAGAAAAGACTGGGGACCTCACGTACAAAGTGAGGCACTCTGACAAACGTAACCAGGTAATGCTCATACATGTAAATCGACTGAAGAAGTTCCAGGGCCCCAGGCCCATTGCACTAACCAATGTTTCCATTTCCAGTGAGAGAGGAGATGATTGTTCTGGGGACCCAACTAATCTCATTTTCAATAATTCTAGTTCTGTGAATGCTGTGGAGGAGGGACTGTCCCATTTGCAGATGGCCCAACGTGAAGAGGTGCAGTCGTTGGTTGATGAATTCTCCAGTCTGTTCGGGGAGGTCCCGACCCAGACTGATGCCATTTGCCATGATGTCGAGTTGACGGACTACACTCCCATTCGCCTTCAACCCTATCGGATGAGTCCAGAGAAGAAGGCCATCGTACGGAAGGAGGTCGACTTCTTGCTCCAGCACGGCCTCATCCAGCCGAGCCAGGGCTCTAATTGGTGCTCGCCCTGCCTTTTGGTCCCCAAACCAGACGGCTCCTGGCGATTATGCACCGACTATCGGCAGCTCAACAAGGTGACCATTTTGGATGCCTACCCGCTGCCCCTCCTCGAGGACTGCATCGACGAGCTGGGAAATGCCAAGTACGTCTCGAAATTTGACCTCTCGAGGGGGTATTATCAAATCCCACTCACTGAACGTGCTAAACAACTAACTGCGTTTGTGACACCTGAGGGTGTTTTTGAGTATCAAGTGTTACCGTTCGGCTTGCGTAATGCCCCTGTCACGTTCCAGAGACTCATGAACTCTCTGCTCGCTAAGGTGCCAAATTGTCGGGCGTATTTAGATGATATCGTGCTCTTTGACAGTAATTGGGCTGACCACATAGCTAGGTTACGCCAGTTGTTTGCAATCTTGAAAAGGGCAAATCTTACCTTAAATGCTAGAAAGTGTCATTTTGGCCAAGGCACAGTGACGTACCTCGGTTATGAAGTGGGCCAAGGAAAAGTGTTACCTCGGCAAGATAAAATCAGTGCCATTCTGGAGTATCCAGTAATAAAGTCTAAAAAGGATGTTCAAAGATTTATCGGTATGTGTGCGTACTATCGACATTTTTGTCAGAACTTTTCCAGTGTTGCCACTCCTCTCACAGACTTGTTGCGGAAAGCCGTTAAATTTAAGTGGTCATCAGACTGTGCAGAGGCATTTAAAAATTTGAAATTGATCTTAGCTTCCGCCCCAGTGCTTGCTAGTCCAAGGTTCGACCGACCGTTTAAAATTCATGTTGACGCGTCTGACTCGGGTGCTGGTGCTGTGTTGTTGCAAACTGGGGATGATCAGGTGGAACACCCAGTATATTATTACTCTGTGAAATTCGACAAGGCGCAACGCAATTATTCAGTGGTAGAAAAAGAGGCGTTGACGCTAGTGTTAATATGTAAAAAGTTCGAAGTTTACCTCACAGGTAATATAGTGGAAGTGTACACGGACCATAACCCACTAGTCTTCCTGACTCAGATGAAGGGTAAGAATAAACGCATCCTCAGGTGGGCGTTGTACCTACAGGACTTCAATCTTTCCATTACCCACCTACCGGGCAGACTCAACGTGATAGCCGACGCTCTGTCCCGGTTGCCTGAATAACATTCATCTGAGCCACAGAAAGCCATTTACAACTGTCATGATTTAGTTATTTTTTTTAGGTACTCCAGTGACATTAAATATTCTGTGTCCAATTTCTTTACTTCCCTGTTCTTTTATTTTTTGTGTATGTTTTTTTTTTCTTTCAGAGAACTCCTTTGTATTTTTTTTTTTTTTGCAGAGAAATTGTTTTTGATTGATTTTTTGTTTTTGTCATATGTTTTTTCTTTTTATTCTCTGTATACTCTTTCAAAAAATATGACTACTATTCTAGTAGTCAAATTTTTTTTTCTCTGAAGGGGGGAGGAGTGTTACGACCCTGGGTTCTCCAGTGGAAACCAGAGGTCAAAACTTGAGCTATTAAACTTTCTGGTAGTACAGTTGAGTGCATCACGAACGGCAATTGTTTGTATCTTCCCTGCCAGACGTAAGACTATTATTGTTTCTCAAAGAGCATTTAAAGACTGAGCGGGGGTTGATTATTAAATAATAACATAGGCACCAACTTTGCTTACTAATACTTTCTAATCATTTGTAAAGTAACAATACCTTGCATAGGGGAAGATCTTTAATGTGCTTAGCTGCACGATCAATTAGGCTCCTTCCGGCACCACGACATGGGAGGCCTAGCTGGTCGCTAGGAGATTCTTCTCTGGCTGGCGTTCGTGCGGACGAGACCTACTCTGTGGCTGCACCCCTAATCTCCTCCCTTCTCCTCTTACTTATTTCCCTTACCTTAAGTTCCTGTACCATTAAGTTTTTTTTTTTTTTTTTTTTTTTTGAGATATATTCAAGAGTTGTTACATTCTTGTACAGCCACTAGTATGCGTAGCGTTTCGGGCAGGTCCCTGGAATACGATCCCCTGCCGCGAAGAATCGTTTTTTCATCCAAGTACACATTTTACTGTTGCGTTAAACAGAGGCTACAGTTAAGGAATTGCGCCCAGTAAATCCTCCCCGGCCAGGATACGAACCCATGACATAGCGCTCGCAGAACGCCAGGCGAGTGTCTTACCACTACACCACGGAGACTGTGAAGTTAAGTATTGTATGATTTCTAAGTGTACCTACTCTGGTAGTAACGATTGGTGAGACCTGGGGGTAGTAGTTGCCAGTGTTTTGGGTAACCCTAAGTGTTGTGTTTTCTATTAGGGTAACACGTGGTGTCTCTACCCTAAGCTGCATCCAGCTTCAGTGCTTATCCAGTAGTACTTTACCCTAGCTTGTTATTAGTGTAAACCTTGTATCCTGCCTATGTGGACCAAGGCTTTTAACGTAAGATGGTGTGGTAAAGTTATTATTATTATTGTTATTGGTGTGAGTGTATATGGGGGGTTATTAAGGGGTTAATAAATAAGTACATGAATTACAGAGTATCCCTTCTTCCAGTGTGGGAGTGCATTGATCAACCCTTAGACTAACATATATGGTCTAGTAGCAAGTTATTACTACTGTGGATAGTTTATTTTGGAGGCCGGGCCTTTTAGCTCTCCCATATTTGATACTCTGTCTTCTAACTACCCTTACCCCTTAATAATACCAAGTCCCCCATAGCAAGCCCAACACACAATTATTTATAACACTGTACTACTCAGAGAGCGGATCACGGTACACTCTGTCGTCTATCATCCCGATTGTATCATCCACAGGTACGTTGGTAAACAGAGATTCTACGTCCAACGAGGGTCTTATCCTTGTTGGACGTAGAATCTCTGTTTACCAACGTACCTGTGGATGATACAATCGGGATGATAGCCGACAGAGTGTACCGTGATCCGGCCTGTACTCCTCTTGACATACCAGAAAACAGTCTAAGGAAACTACTCCAAGCTTGTACTAAAGAGGCACACTTCTTGAGCCCGGATGGACACATGTATAAGCAAGTAGATGGGGTCGCCATGGGTTCTCCCCTAGGTTCCTGTTTGCAAACTTCTACATGGATACCATCGAGCAAAAAGTCTTAGTCGACATGAACTTGAAACCGGCCATATACTGCAGGTATGTTGACGACATTTTTACACAGGTACCTGATGTCAGACATCTGCAGGAGCTGAAGGAGGCATTTGAGCAGAATTCTGTGTTGCGTTTCACTTACGAGATGGAGAAGGATGGGAAGCTGCCCTTTCTAGATGTAACAGTCATGGAAAGGAGCGGAGTTTTCCACACTGCAGTCTACACTAAGGAAACAAACATAGGAATGTGCCTGAATGCCAACAGTGACTGCCCGGACAGGTACAAGAGGAGTGTTGTTAACGCTTATGTCGACCGTGCCCTCATCCACAGCTCAGAATGGAAGCAAGTCGACGAAGAACTCTGTAGGGTAAGGCAGGTCCTAGTCAACAACGGCTTCTCCAATGGTTTCGTGGAAGACATCATAAGAAGGAAAGTGAAACGCCATGCAACCTCTGAAGAGACAACTAACACAAAACCTATACCCCCTATTAGACTATTCTACAGGAACTTCTTTTCCAAAGCCCATAAAACGGAGGAAAGGGTCCTGAAAGATATTGTCAGTAGAAACGTTATCCCTACAGACAAAAATCAGAAGATACAACTGACGGTTTACTATAAAACCAGAAAAACGGCCAGCCTACTCATGAGAAACTTTCCAGACACAAAGCAGAACGCTTTAAAAGAGACCAACGTCGTCTATGACTTCAAATGCCCTCTTGGGGACTGTAAGCCTAAAAAAAAAGTATGTAGGCAAGAAAACAACATCTCTTTCCAGGCGTTTAACGATGCATAAGCAACAGGGCTCCATTAAGGAACATATAATCTCTTCCCACAAACAAACCATCACCAGAGAAATCTTAGCAAACAACACAGAAAACATCGATAGATACAGCGATAGCAGGCGGCTTGACGTCTGCGAGGCACTACACATCAAGAAGTCAACACCAGCAATCAACAGCCAATTAATGCACAATTATATTCTACCCACTTCAAGACTCCGCTCCAATATAGAAGCATCAAGAAATATGGAACAATAGGCTTTCTACAATTACTTCCATTCAATTCCCATTGTTTCGTGTTCTGTCTTGTGTTTGAATTTAATACCCATTGTTTCGTGTTCTGTCTTGTGTTGGAATTTAATACCCATTGAATACCCATTGTTGAAAGTTCGTTTTTCACCTCATCCACCTCACCCAAATGTAGATATAAACCTCGAAGATGTGTAAGCTCTATTCAGTTTCAGTTGTGTGTTTGTAAACTAAAGTCTTTGAAAATGTAACAAGTTTTACGAAACGCGCTCAAGTGTCGCGTCAGACTAGAAATAAAAATGAATTTTGGAGAATTGATCTTTGAATTACCATCAACAGTGAAAAAAAAACTTAAGAAAGATAGAGAAAATTCGTGTTAGAATTATTAATCTTACTTTTTCGGTCATACTTAATAATATATATATATATATATATTATATATATATATATATATATATATATATTATATATATATATATATATATATATATATATATATATATATATATATATATATATATATATATATATAATATATATATATATATATATATATATATATATATATATATATATATATATAATATATATATATATATATATATATATATATATATATAATATATATATATATATATATATATATATATATATATAATATATATATATATATATATATATATATATATATATATATATATATATATATATATATATGTATATATATATATATATATATATATATATATATATATATATATATATATATATATATATATATATATATATATATATATATATATATATATATATATGTCGTACCTAGTAGCCAGAACGCACTTCTCAGCCTACTATGCAAGGCCCGATTTGCCTAATAAGCCAAGTTTTCATGAATAAATATATTTGCTCAAAGTTTTTTCTTATGAAATGATAATGCTACCCATTTCATTATGTATGAGGTCAATTTTTTTTTATTTGAGTTAAAATTAATGTAGATATATGACCGAACTTAACCAACCCTACCTAACCTAACCTAACCTATCTTTATAGGTTAGGTTAGGTTAGGTAGCCGAAAAAGTTAGGTTAGGTTAGGTTATGTAGGTTAGGTAGTCGAAAAACAATTATTTCATGAAAACTTGGCTTATTAGGCAAATCGGACCTTGCATAGTAGGCCGAGAAGTGCATTCTGGCTACTAGGTACGACATATATATATATATATATATATATATATGTCGTACCTAGTAGCCAGAACGCACTTCTCTGCCTACTATGCAAGGCCCGATTTGCATAATAAGCCAAGTTTTCCTGAATTAATATATTATCTATAATTTTTTTCTTATGAAGTGATAAAGCTACCCATTTCATTACGTATAAGGTCATTTTTTTTTATTGGAGTTAAAATTAACGTAGATATATGACCGAACCTAACCAACCCAACCTAACCTAACCTAGCTTATCTTTAAAGGTTAGGTTAGGTTAGGTAGCCGAAAAAGTTAGGTTAGGTTAGGTTAGGTAGGTTAGGTAGTGGAAAAACAATTAATTCATGAAAACTTGGCTTATTAGGCAAATCGGGCCTTGCATAGTAAGCTGAGAAGTGCGTTCTGGCTACTAGGTACGACATATATATATATATATATATATATATATATATATATATATATATATATATATATATATATATATATATATATATATATATATATATATATATATATATATATATATATATATATATATATATATATATATATATATATGTTTCATTGAATATGACCGCATATTCTGTATTTATTATTTTCTGGTTTAGGGCTTCTATCCCTCTAACTATTTTCTTAGCATCAGGGCTTAATTGAAATAGGAGTTCTCCAAAACTCATTTTCGTACTTTTAAGGTGAAGAAAAGAAGTGATTTACTACTAGAGTGTATTACACTTATTTGTATAATTTGCACGACGTTTCGAACCTCCATGGTTCATTCTCAAGTGAACAGATCTTACAATACTAGTTGATTTTATACCCGCATTAGGTCAGGTGATAATACAATGAAGGTGAAAACATGGGGGGATACATAAGGGATAAACATAGGGGCTGCAGAAGGCTTAATGGCCCATATGAGGCATCTCCTATCTAAACACAAAGATTAATCCAGTGTAATTGGCCTGTTATGTTGGACATTGTCTTCTGTGTTGGCATCGATATGTTCTTGTCTTGTCCTTACTCTCATGGTGGGTAGAGTAAATAGTTCCGTGATTTGGGTGTTCATGGTAGGTCGCTCTATTCTTATGTGAATTGCCTCAAGAATTTGTAATCTTCTTGAATCTTGGGTTTTGTCTATTATGCAAGTATTCTTGTTCAACATTTCTCTTGTTAGAGTAATGTCATGGGCTTGTCTCATGTGATTCCTAGGGGCACCAGATTGAAGATGGCATGTCAAACGCCTCGTCAGCTTGGTCGACGTCATACCTATGTACTTACATTGAAGGTTACATCCTTCGTGGGGGCAAGTGTACATGTATACAACGCTTGACTGCTGTAGAGGGTTCTCCGTCGGCTTCGGGCTGTTTTTGATAAGGAGTTCGGAAGTCTTCTTGGTTTTGTAGAATATTATCAGGTTTATGTTTTGGTTAGGAGTAGTGCTTTTTACTCCTTTACGGATTATTTCTACGGATTAAGCCCTGATGCTAAGAAAATAGTTAGAGGGATAGAAGCCCTAAACCAGAAAATAATAAATACAGAATATGCGGTCATATTCAATGAAACATGTTTGAAAGAAAACCTGCTGCCAGTATACACCAATATATATATATATATATATATATGTGTGTGTGTGTGTGTCGTACCTAGTAGCCAGAACGCACTTCTCAGCCTACTATGCAAGGCCCGATTTGCCTATTAAGCCAAGTTTTACTGAATTAATATATTTTCTCTATTTTTTTCTTATGAACTGATAAAGCTAGCCATTTCATTATGTATGAGGTCAATTTTTTTTATTGGAGTTAAAATTAACGTAGATATATGACCAAACCTAACCAACCCTACGTAACCTAACCTATCCTATCTCTATAGGTTAAGTTAGGTTAGGTAGCCGAAAAAGATAGGTTAGGTTAGGTTAGGTAGGTTAGGTAGCCGAAAAACAATTAATTCATGAAAACTTGGCTTATTAGGCCTTGCATAGTAGGCTGAGAAGTGCGTTCTGACTACTAGGTACGATATATATATATATATATATATATATATATATATATATATATATATATATATATATATATATATATATATATATATATATATATATATATATATATGTATATATATAATGCACAACTCTCCTAAACACGAGAGTGAAGTTATACAACTTTAGAACACTTTCCCACCAGGAGACTCGAACCCTAGCCAGCACAGAAGTCTTCCAGCAACTGGCATAACAGGTACGCCTTTAACCCACTGCACCACCGCTCAGACCCTTAAAAGAGATGGTAATTTCGGAGTATTTATACACACCAAAGACCACCATCTCCCAAGAGCACTAGAGCAAGTGAGGGGTCATTTTTACGTTTTTCATCAAGTCCCTGTTAATATGGGAGAACACTGTGTCTATGCTTGATGCACAACTCTCCTAAACACGAGAGTGAAGTTATACAACTTTAGGACACTTTCCCACCAGAGACTCGAACCCTAGCCAGCACAGAAGCCTTCTAGCAACTGGCGTAACAGGTTCGCCTTTAACCCACTGCACCACCGCTCAGACCCTTAAAAGAGATGGTAATTTCGGAGTATTTATACACACCAAAGACCACCATCTCCCAAGATCACTAGAGCAAGTGAGGGGTCATTTTTACGTTTTTCATCAAGTCTCTGTTAATATGGGAGAACACTGTGTCTATGCTTGATTCACAACTGTCCTAAACACGAGAGTGAAGTTATAAAACCTTAGAACACTTTCCCACCAGGAGACTCAAACCCTAGCCAGCACAGATGCCTTCCAGCAACTGGCATAACAGGTATGCCTTTAACCAACTGCACCACTGCTCAGACCCTTAAAAGAGATGGTAATTTTTGAGTATTTATACACACCAAAGACCACTATCTCCCAAGAGCACTAGAGCAAGTGAGGGGTCATTTTTACGTTTTTCATCAAGTCCCTGTTAATATGGGAGAAAAGATATTGTTAATAGAAACGTTATCCCTACAGACAAAAATCAGAGGATACAACTGACGATTTACTATAAAACCAGAAAAACAGCCAGCCTACTCATGAGAAACTCTATATATAAATATATATATATATATATATATATATATATATATATATATATATATATATATATATATATATATATATATATATATATATATATATATATATATATATATATATATATATATATATATATATATATTTTCATGGTGGGTAGAGTAAATAGTTCCGTGATTTGGGTGTTCATGGTAGGTCGCTCTATTCTTACGTGAATTGCCTCAAGAATTTGTAATCTTCTTGAATCTTGGGTTTTATCTATTATGCAAGTATTCTTGTTCAACATTTCTCTTGTTAGAGTAATGTCATGGGCTTGTCTCATGTGATTCCTAGGGGCACCAGATTGAAGATGGCATGTCAAACGCCTCGTCAGCTTGGTCGACGTCATACCTATGTACTTACATTGAAGGTTACATCCTTCGTGGGGGCAAGTGTACATGTATACAACGCTTGACTGCTGTAGAGGGTTCTCCGTCGGCTTCGGGCTGTTTTTGATAAGGAGTTCGGAAGTCTTCTTGACCAAGAAGACTTCCGAACTCCTTATCAAAATCAGCCCGAAGCCGACGGAGAACCCTCTACAGCAGTCAAGCGTTGTATACATGTACACTTGCCCCCACGAAGGATGTAACCTTCAATGTAAGTACATAGGTATGACGTCGACCAAGCTGACGAGGCGTTTGACATGCCATCTTCAATCTGGTGCCCCTAGGAATCACATGAGACAAGCCCATGACATTACTCTAACAAGAGAAATGTTGAACAAAAATACTTGCATAATAGACAAAACCCAAGATTCAAGAAGATTACAAATTCTTGAGGCAATTCACATAAGAATAGAGCGACCTACCATGAACACCCAAATCACGGAACTATTTACTCTACCCACCATGAGAGTAAGGACAAGACAAGAATATATCGATGCCAACACAGAAGACAATGTCCAACATAACAGGCCAATTACACTGGATTAATCTTTGTGTTTAGATAGGAGATGCCTCGTATGGGCCAATAAGCCTTCTGCAGCCCCTATGTTTATCCCTTATGTATCCCCCATGTTTTCACCTTCATTGTATTATCACCTGACCTAATGCGGGTATAAAATCAACTAATATATATATTTATATATATAAATATATATATATATATATATATATATATATATATATATATATATATATATATATATATATTTATATATATAAATATATATATATATATATATATATATATATATATATATATATATACATATATATATATATATATATATATATATATATATATATATATATATATATATATACATATATATATATATATATAAATATATATATATATATATATATATATATATATATATATATATATATATATTATATTATATATATATACATATATATATATATACATATATATATATAAATTTATATATATATATATATATATATATATATATATATATATATATATATATATATATATATATATACATATATATATATATATATATATATATATATATATATATATATATATATATATATATATATATATATATATATATATATATATATATATATATATATATATCCTATAACTACACTTAGGTAGTTACAAATGGTGTCAGCAAGCTTACTGTTGAGACACACATAAACAGCCTGCCTATTATTCAAGGCTTTCTCTGAGTACTCTTTATTTTCTTCTCTGAGGTTATGAAACCCCACACTTTCACCAGAGGTGGTACTCCTTTTAAGTTTCATTACTTTCATTCATTATATATCTCAAAATATTCTTTTTATAAATATTCAGGTATAGTTAATGTCAAAATGTTTCAAAACTCAACTATTTATATTTCAAAACAAAAAAAGTAATGAAAACAATACAAAACATTAAAATATAGCCTAATTAATTAATTAATAAAATAGCACAACTCTCAGAACGCCTAAAGGTGTTTTGAGCAATGAAGTAGTTAATTTTATATATAATATTATATATATAATATTCATTTACCTGTGACTATTGCTTAGCGAAAATTTGATCTCTGTGGAAATAGGTCTCGTCATTGCTAGGAGATATTTTGAGACCATGATTTGCTGTGGATGGCACTGTAGCCTTCAAGTCATCATGCCAAAAATTGAGGTAATCTTTTAAAATGTAAATTTTGTATAAAAAATGCAAAAATACATTGCAAGAATAATATGAAGTTATTATACAATTTTTTATTAATTATTCAAATATTTGAGAGACATTATTAAAACAATGTATGAAGTACATATCTGTAAGACGTGATATGTATCTGCTTATGTTCCACCACATTACATTCAGGGCTGAAGAGAAAACACAGCCAGTAAGGTAATGATCACTTAGGGTGGACTGGGATGCTACATGTACTATGATAGGTGGGGGCTAAGCTGGGTTAGGCTAGGATGCCCAGCCTGCCTTGTCTAGGCTGGGCTGGGCTAGGCAGGGCTGAGCTACACTGGGAAGTTCGCAACAAATCTCTGGAGTACCTTACTTTTCCTGATATCCTTAAAAAAGCAAGAATGACACCATTTTATAAAGGAGGCGAGACAGCAGACATAAACTATTAAATATATAAATATATATATATATATATATATATATATATATATATATATATATATATATATATATATATATATATATATATATATATATATATATATATATATATATATTATTAAATATGACCGAAAAAGTAAGATTAATAATTCTAACACGAATTTTCTCAATCTTTCGTACATTACGCTTCACTGTTGGAGGTAAATCAAAAATCAATTCTCCAAAATTCATTTTTATTTCTAGTCTGACGCGACACGGGCGCGTTTCGTAAAACTTATTACATTTTCAAAGACTTTAGTTCACAAATACACAACTGAATAGAACTTACGTATCTCCGATTTTATATCTACATTTGAGTGAGGTGGAAGGGGTGATGTGGCATTAACACAAGACAGAACAAAATGTGGTATTAATAGGGTATTAATTTCATCAACACAAGACAGAACAAGAGTATTAATAGGGTATTAATTTCATCAACACAAGACAGAACACGAAACAATGGATATTGAATAGAAGTGTTTGTAGAAAGCCTATTAGTCCATATTTCTTGATGCTTCTATATTGGAGCGGAGTCTTGAGGTGGGTAGAATATAGTTGTGCAATAATTGGCTGTTGATTGCTGGTGTTGACTTCTTGATGTGTAGTGCCTCGCAAACGTCAAGCCGCCTGCTATCGCTGTATCTATCGATGATTTCTGTGTTGTTTACTAGGATTTCTCTGGCGATGGTTTGGTTGTGGGAAGAGATTATATGTTCCTTAATGGAGCCCTGTTGCTTATGCATCGTTAAACGCCTAGAAAGAGATGTTGTTGTCTTGCCTATATACTGGGTTTTTTGGAGCTTACAGTCCCCAAGTGGGCATTTGAAGGCATAGACGACGTTAGTCTCTTTTAAAGCGTTCTGTTTTGTGTGTGGAGAGTTTCTCATGAGTAGGCTGGCCGTTTTTCTGGTTTTATAGTAAATCGTCAGTTGTATCCTCTGATTTTTGTCTGTAGGGATAACGTTTCTATTAACAATATCTTTCAGGACCCTTTCCTCCGTTTTATGAGCTGTGGAAAAGAAGTTCCTGTAAAATAGTCTAATAGGGGGTATAGGTGTTGTGTTAGTTGTCTCTTCAGAGGTTAGATTGAGAAAATTCGTGTTAGAATTATTAATCTTACTTTTTCGGTCATATTTAATAATATATGTCTACAGGAAAGACTGCTACCAAAATATACTAATATATGTATATATATATATATATATATATATATATATATATATATATATATATATATATATATATATATAATCTTTGGACAACACCCACCAGTGGGCCTCGAACCCAGAAAGCACAACTACCTTCCAGTAGCTGCCATAACTAGTACGCCTTAACACACTACACCACTCAGAGCCTTAAAGGAAGTAGAGACTTCAAGGTATATATACAACTCAAATATCCCCACTTCATATTTGAGGTGTATATATACCTCGAAGTCTCTACTTCTTTTAAGGGGCTGAGTGGTGTAGTGGGTTAAGGCGTACTGGTTATGGAAGCTACTGGAAGGTAGTTGTGCTTTCTGGGTTCGAGGCCCACTGGTGGGTGTTGTCCAAAGATTGTTAATCTTCACTTGTGGTTTATGCAAGTATAGGCTTATAGCATGGACACGAGTTCTCCCACATTAACAGTGGCTTGATGAAAAACGTATAGTAACCCCTCACTATTCTGGTGCCCTTGGGAAGTGGGGATACTTGAGGTGTATATATACCTTGAAGTCTCTACTTCTTTTAAGGGTCTGAGTGGTGTAGTGGGTTAAGGCGTATTAGTTATGGCAGCTACTGGAAAGTAGTTGTGCTTTCTGGGTTCGAGGCCCACTGGTCGGTGTTGTCCAAAGATTGTTAATCTTCACTTGTGGTTTAAGCAAGTATAGGCTTATAGCTTGGACACGAGTTCTCCCACATTAACAGTGGCTTGATGAAAAACGCATAGTAACCTCTCACTTGTCTAGTGCCCTTGGGAAGTGGAGATATTTGAGATGTATGTATATCTCGAAGTCTCTACTTCTTTTAAGGGTCTAATGGTGTAGTGGGTTAAGGCGTACTAGTTATCGCAGCTACTGGAAGGTAGTTGTGCTTTCTGGGTTCGAGGCCCATTGGTGGGTGTTGTCCAAAGATTGTTAATCTTCACTTGTGGTTTATGCAAGTATAGGCTTGTAGCATGGACACGAGTTCTCCCACATTAACAGTGGCTTGATGAAAAACGTATAGTAACCCCTCACTATTCTGGTGCCCTTGGGAAGTGGGGATATTTGAGGTGTATATATACCTCGTAGTCTCTACTTCTTTTAAGGGGCTGAGTGGTGTAGTGGGTTAAGGCGTACTAGTTATGGCAGCTACTGGAAGGTAGTTGTACTTTCTGGGTTCGAGGCCCACTGGTGGGTGTTGTCCAAAGATTGTTAATCTTCACTTGTGGGTTTTGCAAGTATAGGCTTATAGCATGGACACGAGTTCTCCCACATTAACAGTGGCTTGATGAAAAACGTATAGTAACCCCTCACTATTCTGGTGCTCTTGGGAAGTGGGGATATTTGAGGTGTATATATACCTCAAAGTCTCTACTTCTTTTAAGGGTCTGAGTGGTTTAGTGGGTTAAGGCGTACTAGTTATGGCAGCTACTGGAAGGTAGTTGTGCTTTCTGGGTTCAAGGCCCACTGGTGAGTGTTGTTCAAAGATTGTTAATCTTCACTTGTGGTTGATGCAAGTATAGGCTTATAGCATGGACATGAGTTCTCACACATTAACAATGGCTTGATGAAAAACATATAGTAACCCCTCACTATTCTCGTGCCCTTGGGAAGTGGGGATACTTGAGGTGTATATATACCTCGAAGTCTCTACTTCTTTTAAGGGTCTGAGTGGTGTAGTGGGTTAAGGCGTATTAGTTATGGCAGCTACTGGAAAGTAGTTGTGCTTTCTGGGTTCGAGGCCGACTGGTCGGTGTTGTCCAAAGATTGTTAATCTTCACTTGTGGTTTAAGCAAGTATAGGCTTGTAGCATGGACACGAGTTCTCCCACATTAACAGTGGCTTGATGAAAAACGTATAGTAACCCCTCACTATTCTGGTGCTCCTGGGAAGTGGGGATATTTGAGGTGTATATATACCTCGAAGTCTCTACTTCTTTTAAGGGTTTGAGTGGTTTAGTGGGTTAAGGCGTACTAGTTATGGCTGCTACTGGAAGGTAGTTGTGCTTTCTGGGTTCGAGGCCCACTGGTGGGTGTTGTTCGAAGATTGTTAATCTTCACTTGTGGTTGATGCAAGTATAGGCTTATAGCATGGACACGAGTTCTCCCACATTAACAATGGCTTGATGAAAAACGTATAGTAACCCCTCACTATTCTGGTGCCCTTGGGAAGTGGGGATATTTGAGGTGTATATATACCTCGAAGTCTCTGCTTCTTTTAAGGGTCTGAGTGGTGTAGTGGGTTAAGGCGTACTAGTTATTTCAGCTACTAGAAGGTAGTTGTGCTTTCTGGGTTCGAGGCCCACTGGTGGGTGTTGTCCAAAGATTATTAATCTTCTCGTGTGGTTTATGCAAGTATAGGCATAAATATATATATATATTGTGACGGTGTTCCCCCCCTTATATTTCTCCCACGCCTGCAGTAAGAGTCATGTCCACTTTACCCAAGCGTTCTCTACGTCGCAGGCATCAATTTGATATATGTAGGAGAGTGGAGTGTTCTCGGAGTGCCGAGAAATTTATAAAACAATAGTATTCTGGCCTGTGGTTTAGGCCCTTTAGGAAGCCAAGATGGCGCTGGCTCTCCTGTTTCCCCGCCAAAACCGTGTGACGTCAGTGACACCGGATTGGTCACCGACAGCAATGTGGCACAGGGAGCCAATGAAAACCTCCCGTGGCGAATGTGACGTCACGAAGGAAGGGGGGTTCGGTCAGCGTGCCGCGTTGGCGCCATCAGTCAGACACGACACGTCAAGGAGGTTGGACGTGCGACGATTGGTCCTGTCAGTTTGACAGTTGTTTCCCGCTCCCGTGGATTTTACGCATCACCTGAAGTCTGCCAGTACTCTGTGAGGTCTTCCTTCGTTCATGTGTTGAACCAGAGAGGGAATCGACGGTTATTGAGCAACAAGTGCTCCAGGACAGGTACTGTGCAAGAAGAAGTGAAGTCTGTACAGTGACGTATGCGACGTCTGAGGCAGTTCACCCATTCGTGATGGCGTAGTGGCTGAACAGAGCCACTGAGTAGCAGAGGAAGAAGAGGACTATTTGGGAATCCGAACGACTGCAGCCGAGACATAGGCGGGCAGCCGTAGCTGGGAGAAGTCGACGGCCGGGAGACCGACTCCAACCCTACAAGAAGTCGAGGAGGAGCACGGACCTGCTGGGAGAAGGCACGGAGACGACGCACTTACGGTGGGACATTGTTTGAGTTCCTGGAGGACACGACAGTGTGTGTGTGGGGGCGTTCCCGACACAAGGCAGGAGCCAGGTCCAGGAGCTACAACTCAACTCTCATCGGAGGATAGGTGAAAGTAGGTGGTTCTAGTTTCCCTCCCAATTCCCCTTTAGTCAGCTATATTATTCAGCTATATTATTTAGCCTGAGGATTTTGTATGTCATGAGCAAGGCTCACCTATGTCACAGTAAGGCACCAGTGTGCAGAGTAGTACTATCAAGAGTACTCACGATACATATATATATTATTATTGGTGTGTACAGGCACCCGGATTAATTGATGAATTTACCGTGTTGAGAATGTTTTTCATGAGACTTTAATGTAATCATATAGTGATAGAATATATATAATATTATGCCAGTATTTGGAAGTTAGGCTATGTGCCCAGTAACTATGTTATTACCATTTATTGATGTCTGATTTATCTATATATTATATATGTCTATGTTCGTGCATTGAATAATCAATCGTGTGTGCAGTGATTAATTGTGTTATCGCCCACGAAAGGAAATACTGAGAACTACAGTGTTAAATACTTCATAAGTTATCATTGAATGAAGGGCAGTGTGAAATACTATGACAGTGAATTATTGTCACATTAAATATAAAATATTTGTTTGAGCCCAAGATCAGTGTAGCGAAGTAATACGTGCTATTGGCGCAAATATCGAGTGTTCGAACTTCTAGTGATCTTAGAGAACTTAAAGAAACAGAGCGCGCGACGCCAGAGAAACAAGCAATAAACATTCGCGCGGGGGAAGGCGCCCAGCTGATTTTGACAGTGACGAGAGGGGGAGTGTTGCCGACTTAGTGAGTGCATATTATACGTGGGAATGAACGACTCCCGCCTGAATCAGCTGATTGTTTATTGATATGACCTTGTGATGCCTTGAATGAGTTTTAAGTAAAATACAAAATACACTTGTGTTTATATCATCCCCTCCATATATCTTGTGGCTATATAATACCTGAAAGCAGAGAGTGATAGAAGTAGATACCTGCCTGATATCCTGATCTATTGAGTGCGTTCTTGCCACGGTTACCACAACTCAACAAATCCACTGACGTGTTACTGGACACCGAAAACACCAGTTGGCGACCTTGTGGTTAATAGTAGAGCTCTATTGTTGGGGCGGGCACATAACAGTTAAGTGAACGAGTTGTGTTCCCACTCCTTCTCAATCAGAGGCCGGTTGGGATTGACTGGGATACTCTCCTGGCGTACAGTGGCGCCGTGAGGATAGAGTGAAGATCAGCAGGGCTACGGTGAGTGACCTACGGTGAGTGAGTATATATATATATATATTCATATATATATATATATTCATATATATATATATATATATGTATATATATATATATATATATATATATATATATATATATATATATATATATATATATATATGTGTATATGTATATATATATATTTGTAATAAGTTATTAAGAAACGCGTTCATGTGTCACGTCAGACTAGCAATAAAAATTAATTTTGAAGAATTGATTTTTCAATTACCATTAACAGTGGAATGAAACATAAGAAATATTGAGAAAACTCGTGTTAGAATTATTAATCTTACTTTTTCGGTCATATTTAATAATGTATGTCTACAGGAAAGACTGCTACCAATATATATATATATATATATATATATATATATATATATATATATATATATATATATATATATATATATATATATATATACATACATATACATATACATATACATATACATATACACATACATATATTGTGACGGAAAAGTGTAGGCGTGTAGATGTTCGGCAGTCCTCCTAATGGCTGGTGTCAATGCCTAGTCACATTTACCAAAAAAGATAGACTGCTTCGCTGTTGTCTGTGTTAAATTAAGGGAAGACACGCAAAACACATAGTATGAACAATGAAACTTTAATTAATATTGAAAACAGATTATGAACAAAAGAATCATTTGGCTATGTACAGTGCAAACAAACAAGTCAAAAAATATAACATAAAAATTAAGAATAGGAATGACGTTACTCTATAATATAAAAACAGAAAAGTGATTTAAACAGGTGCTGAGAAAAAAGTGCTAGCTGAGAAACATCCTCCTGATAGACAGTGTATATCAGTTAGTTGTTCACAGTTTGATAGCACAGAATAGTCTAACTTCAATGTCTGGTTCAAGCCCAGACATCGACTTGTTAGAGGGCGCTGAGGTGCAGAGGTGCAGGTGTGCAGTCGGCGGGTCACCAATCAGAAGCAGGCAGGCTGGGAATGGTAGTTTGCTGGTTGATGACAGAGCCGGCAGGAGGGAGTGTGGAGTGGGGGGAGTTTAGGGTACGTTTGCCTCCTGGTCCAAACGTTTTGTGCAGCTGGAAGACGTATCTGGAAGGTAGCATCTCATTGTTGTATGTATAAGTAACTTTATGTAGAGAAGAGCAGGCTCAATCTCTCTTGAAAGAGATTATCGTCATAACTTTCCCCCGAAACCTGCTCTAATAGGTGAAGTTACGTCTTCAGATGGTAGAGTGGTGGGTGGAGCTGCCTCTACCTCATAGACTTTGGAGAGGGTGTCTGCTATGATGTTGTCTCAACCCCTGATGTAGAAGATCTCCAGGTTGAAATTCTGCAGATACAAAGCCCTTCGTAGAAGTTGCTGATTGTTGAATTGGGCTTGCTGCAAGAAGCGAAGGGGATTGTGGTCCGAGTAGATGGTGGTAGACCTAGCACCTTGTAGGTAAGATGCAAAGTGCTGTAAATTCAGGACGATGAAGAGTTCGTTTTCGATAGTTCTGAAATTCTTCTGGTGTGGTTTTAACTTGTAGCTGTAGTAGCTAAGAAGTAGAACCTCCTCGTCTCGTTGTTGCATCAGGACGCCCCCGATGCCGGTACCACTGGCGTCGACATGGAGGATGAAAGGCTTTGTGATAACTGGCGAGGCGAGAAAAGGATTAGAACAGAGCAGCGATTTAAGTTGTTCAAAAGCAATGATTTGCTGAATGGTCCAATGATACAGTTGCTTGGGGCTGGTAAATGTGATCAATGGTGTTGCTACCGTAATAAAATTCTTCACAAACCTTCGGTAATAGGAGGCAAGACCAAGGAAGCGCAGGAGCTGCTTCCTGGTGGTAGGCTGTGGGTAATGCTGGATGGCTTGAGTGTGTATGTTTAACGGAGCTAGGCTGCCACTCCCTATCACATGACCAAGATAACGCACTTTACCTGTAGTAAAGGTGGACTTGCCCAAGTTGATGGTGAGGCCGGCTGTCAGGAGCTTGGCAAACAATCGTTGCAGCTGGAGCAGATGTTCGCTCCAGGTGTTAGTTGCCACAACGATATCATCCAAGTAGGAGTAGGTGTTATCTAAACCATGGTTGACATGGTTGACAGCTCGCTGGAAGGTGGCCGGGGCATTACATAGTCTAAATAGAAGGCGTTCATATCTGTAAAGACCAAAAGGAGTGGTGAAGGCAGATATTTCCTTAACTCGTTCTGTCAAACATACTTGGTAGTATCTCTTGAGTAAGTATAATTTGGATAGATACCGAGCATTACCAATGGCGTCAAGGATATCATCTATTCTAGGTAATGGGTAAGCATCCTTGACAGTTACAAGATTCAATTTCCGGTAATCAGCACACAGCCTCACTTTACCTTGCGGTTTTGGCACCAAGATGCAGGGTGAGGCCCAAGGGGACTCACAAGGGGTGCCCGGCCCATGATCCAGGAGGTACTGTTCTTCAGCATACATAACTTCCTTTTTGCTCGGGCTGATTCGGTAGAAAGGTTGACGAATCGGCCGGGTGTCAGGGAGTAGTTGGATGTCGTGCTGAACCACATTACACTCCTGTGGATCATCGCTGAACAACTTCTGATGTTCCTTGAAGATTCTGATGAGAGGAGCACTATTACTGTCCTGCAAATAGGTATGAAGATCAGTTAGGATTTCCGATTTGGAAGGCACTGACTCAGTGTTAGTGCTTTTGGGAGGAGAAGAAGGGAAGGTCTCACTGTGGAGGTATGGACTTTTAAATGTGGATAATGATACCAACACAGCGAGGGGAGTACCTAGATACTGCTTCAGGAGGTTGACGTGGCACAACTGGTCTTCCGCCGCCTATCTGGAGTCTCAAGAACGTAGTTGTGGTTGTTTCTGTACTCCTTGATGCGGTAGGGTCCTGAAAACGTGTTTTTCAATGGAGAACCTGGGATAGGAAAATATGCCAACACGAAGTCTCCTGGTTTAAATTTCCTTATTTTGCTGCTTTGGTCAAAATGAGTCTTCATCCTCTTCTGAGCTTTTAATAGATTGTCATTAGCAAATTTACGTCCTCTCTCTAAAATATGTTTTAAGTTTTGAAGAAACTGGGACACATTCTGAGGGTCACTGAAGGTGGCATTACGTAGAGAGTCTTTAAAAGCTTTGCGAGGAGTACGGCACTTACGTCCGTAGAGCATATCATAAGGAGATACTCCTAGAGACTCATTGGGGGAGACTTCTGAAAATGCACATAATGAGGTCAAGTTGTTTATCCCAGTCATTCAAGGTTTCATTGCAAAATTTCTTTAGGAAGGCTTTAATAGTCTGATGACTACGTTCAAGAGAACCCTGTGAAGCAGGATGATAGGGGCTGGACAATACCTGTGTGATGTTGAACTCTTCCAGTGCCTTCTGGAAGAGATCACTGGTGAAGTTGGTGCCACAGTCAATTTGAACCTCTCTTGGAAATCCATACTGGGTGAAGATCTTCAATAGTTGTTTCACCACAGTAGCAGCCGTAATGTTCTTTACTGGAACTGCTATGGGGAATCTGGTGGTAGGACACAGGATAGTTAGCATATAGGCGTTGCCAGAACTGGTCAGGGGTAAAGGACCAACACAGTCTATGATGAGTGTTACAACCCTGGGTTCCTCAAGTAGAAACCAGATGTCAAAATTGAACTAAATAAGCTACGTTAGATTAGCAAGACGCAAGTCGGTGTGTCTCTGTTCCTATCTTCCCTGCCAAACGTAGGTCGAATCTTGTTGCTCACAAGCATTGAGACTCTTGAGCTTGTTGTGGATTAAGTATAACATTGTTATAAGATTAACTATCCTGAGAACGAGTAAAGTAACAATATGATGCATAGGGGAAGATTTTTTAATGTGTTTAGCTGCACGATCAATTAGGCTCCTCCCGGCACCACACAAGGCAGGAGCCCTGAGCTGGTCGCTGGAAGCATTCTTCTCTGTTGGCGTTCGAGGTGTAAACAACTGGACTGGTGGCTCTGCACCTCTCTCCTCTTCTACCTCTCTTCTCACTTATTTCCCTTACCATAAGCTAAGTATATCCAGTGTTGTAAGTGTGCCTACTCTGGTAGTAAGATTGGTGAGACCTGGGGGTAGTATTTGCGAGTTTTTTGGGTACCCCTAAGTGTTGTGTTGTGTTGTATTAGGGTACCACGTGGTCTCACTACCCTAAGCTGCATCAAGCTTCAGTTCTTAACCAGTAGTACTTTACCCTAGCTTGTTCTCAGTGTAACCCTTGTATCCTGCTTATGTGGACCAAGGCTTTTAACCTAAGATAGTGTGGTAAAGTAATTATTATTGTTATTGGTATGAATGTAAATGGGGGGTTGTTAAGGGGTTAATAAATAAGTAAGTTAGTAAAGGAGTATCCATTTTTCATGTGTAGGAGATCTATGATCAACCTCTAGGCTGACTATTGCTGTAATAAGCCACTACAAGTTTATTTCTATATATTTCTATATAGTGGGGGCCGGGCCTTTGAGATCTCCCATATTTGATAACCCTTAATACTAACTACTACCCCTACATCCATGTTATTCTAGATCCCCCATAGTACAGACTACACATATGTAACAATGAGCCTGTGGAAAGGTTCCGAAGGCACTGGGATAGGATTCAACGGTGCCTTAGGAATAGAGATGTTAGGTTTACCTGCCATCTAACATGTATGACACCGTTGCATGTAACTTTTGACGTCTTTAACCATACCTAGCCAGTAGTAGTCTTGTCTGATTCCGTGGTAGGTTTTGTTAAAACCAAAGTGAGAAGGTGCTCCGTGGGCGAGATGTAGAATATCGGGCCGTAGGGTGGTGGGAACCACTAGTTGTTTGACATTTGCCCAATCGTCGTCCTCTTTCAGCTTACTGGGTCTGTACCTGCAGTAGAGCAACTGATTCTCTAGGAAGAACCCAGGGATACTGTCAGGTTGAGTCTCAGCCTGGAAGAATAATGGTGTTAATGTTGGATCTTCCCTCTGTAACTTACGGAACTCCAAACTAGTAAGATTCGGTAGTAGATTCTGAGGGTCTTGAGGGACAGTGGTTGCAGTAGAGTCAGCTGGTTGCGGGCGTGCAGCTTGTGCATGGGTGGTCACCAAAACCGGAGGAGAAACTTCATCACTTTCTTGGACCTCTGCTGAAACATACTTAAAGATGGGATTGTCCACTACAGAGGTACACACCTGGGGTTTGTCCATGATGATCATGTTGGACGGTTGCAGATCTTCTGCCAAGTCGTTGCCCAGGAGAAGTTGCACTCCAGACATGGGAAAAGGCTTTTCCCTGATGGCGACTTGGATTTCGCCGGTCACAAAAGGACAATCCAGGTGAACTCTGGTGAGTGGATACAGAGTGGTAGCAGTGAGGTCAGTGATAAGGACGGTTTCCCCGGTGTAGGTGATGTTAGGCACAGCTGATTTCAATATTATTGACTGAAGAGCCGCTGTGTCCCTCAAGATCTTCAATTTGAAACGTCACTCCGAATCTGTACAGTTGGTAGAGACAGTTCCAGAATACAGGTGTTTGCTGAAGAGAGAAAGATCATTAACAGGAACACCAACATTCATCACAGGTTTACCGGAGTTAGGAGGAGTCGGTTTGGGTTTAGTAGTTTCATTGCTTTTGTATTGAGCTTTCCCACATTTATCTATAGTATGTCCATAGAGTTTGCAATACTTACAATACAATTGAGAGCTCGCTTGATCGGCACTCACTTTATCATAACTATACCAAGACTTCTTACTGGAAGGTGGTTCTGGTGTAAGCCGGCGGATGAGGCTGTAGGTGTCAGCCGCCTTCGCACATCTAATGTACTCGGTTTCTTCTTTGTCTGCTAAATTTAAACGGATGGAAAGGGGAACACGTCTAAAGAATTCTTCAACTAGAATGAGGTTGACGAGTTCTGATAATGTAGAGACATGTGCTGCTTCCAGCCGTTTCATGAAATATCTTTTCTTTGTATTGGCCAATTCTAGAAAGGTGGTGGTACATGCCTTTAGATAATCACGGAATTTTCATCTGTAGCTTTTGGTGGAGAGAAGGTAGGCGTCCAGAACTGCTTGCTTCAGGGTCTATTAGTCATTCTCAGACGCTAAGGTACTGAGAGTAACTGCAGTTCTACCTGTGAGATGCACTCTCAGAAGGGTAGACAATTGATCTGCAGGCCAGCTAAGTTTTTTAGCTAGGGTCTCAAAAGTGGTGAAAAAGACATCGATCTCTGTCTCAACGAATGGTGGCATTAACTTACTTGCATGGGAGACATTGAAACTTACGGGAAGACTAGCTGTAGCTTGTTGACACTGAGTGTGGTATGAAGTTTTCAAAGCGTGTTCTTGTCGACGATATTCGAGCGCACTATCAGCTAGCTGTTTACTGTGCTCACGTGTTATCTCCAGGTCACGTTTTCTTGCTTCAAGCTGCTCTCTTTTCCGCTCACGGAGTAGGGCCATCTCGCGTTCTTGTTGTTCTTTCTTTATGGCCGCCTCACGTTCTTGCTCTTCTTTCTTTAGGGCCGCCTCTCTTTCTTGTTCTTCTTTCCTTAGGGCCGCCTCTCTTTCCCTCATTTGTAAAGCTTCTTTTTGTTATTCCCGCTCGATCATTGCAATTTCGAGCTTCAATTTTATAGCTCTTCGAGCATTTTTATCTGCAATAGAATAATTTTCGTGAGTTTCAGAGTCAATCTTCCCTTCATCTAAGAGGTGATCCAATATTAAATTGTGCAAGTCATTTTTGTTGGCTCCAGGATGAGCATCTAGTTGATACTCGTGTGCAAGAGTTTGTAACTCGGCCCTCTTGGCACGACTTAAGTTCCCTATTTCACCTGCTGGATCGTTACGAAAAGCTTGGAGACGAAACATGGTGAAAAATAGCAAATAAATGTACAACGAATATACTTGTGATATGGTAAGTGTCAGTAACAGGATGACGTGGCAACTGGTAACTATCCTGTGGAATTAAATATTTAACAATTAAAGTTTTTTTTAGTATGGTAAATGATTAGTCAATCAAAATCGCAGGAAATCTTATACCCGGTACTCAATGTAAGAGAATAAGGGCAAGAAAATCCTACTAAATAAATGAAACTGAGTTTCTAAAACAAATGAAACATTTAATTGTTCCAAAAGTGAATAAGGTAGTCCAAGAATGTAGGCATACCTTGCCGAGTCTCTATATGACAGAAGCAAGGGTTTTCCCACTAAATAAAATATGATACTTACAGAATTAGCGAACTTTGTACTCTGAAAAAAGAAAGCTAATTCCCTACCTAAGTAAATATCATCATCTCTGACCAACGTGTAGGGGTGCGAGTGTCAACTGGTGATGAGAACTGCTATTGAGGTCCCAACTCAGCAACGAAGTCCATGCTAGAGGAACTAAGGCCCCCTGTATCCTCCATCGGTCGGATTGCAGAAGATAGGGTGCTATGACCCGAAGACAAACCAAAGAGTACCAAAATGATTATTTGTCTGAGATTGAGAAATATCCTAAGGACAAAAGGTGGAAAACACGAGTAATAACACAGAGGGAGGGATGACCAATTAAGAGAATGACTGCGGCCTACAGTCACCACGTAATCCAAAGTTATCCAACACTCACAATATGCTACTCTCGGAATGCACAATACACACAACACCATATAAAGATTAAAAGTAATGAAAATATTGAAAAGCAACTGTATCAAAGCCAAGTACACTTACCACAATTTGATGTTCTAGTACTAGTACCTGAGTGAGGCTCCTGGACAGGCCCCCATTAAATGTGACGGGACAGTGTAGGAGTGTAGATGTTCGGCAGTCCTCCTAATGTCTGGTGTCAATGCCTAGTCACATTTACTAAAAAAAAGATAGACTGCTTGGCTATTGTATGTGGTAAATTAAGGGAAGACACGCAAAACACATAGTATGAACATTGAAACTTTAATTAATATTGAAAACAGATTATGAATAAAAGATTCCCTTGGCTATGCACAGTGCAAACAAACAAGTCAAAAAATATAACATAAAAATTAAGAATAGGAATGACGTTTCTCTATAATATAAACACAGAAAAGTGATTTAAACAGGTGCTGAGAATAAAGTGCTAGCTGAGAAACATCCACCTGATAGAAAGTGTATATCAGTTAGTTGTTCACAGTTTGTGAGCACAGAATAGTCTAACTTCAATGGCTGGTTCAAGCCCAGTCATCGACTTGTTAGAGGGCGCTGAGGTGCAGAGGTGCAGGTGTGCAGTCGGCTGGTCACCAATCAGAAGCAGGCAGGCAGGGAATGGTAGTTTGCTGGTTGATGACGGAGCCGGCATGGAGCGAGTGTGAAGTGGGGGGAGTTTCGGGTACGTTTGCCTCCTGGTCCAAACGTTTTGTGCTACTGGAAGACGTATCTTGAAGGTAGCATCTCATTGTTGTATGTATAAGTAATTTTATGTAGAGAAGAGCAGGCTCAATCTCTCTTGAAAGAGATTATCATCACAATACATACATATATATATATATATATATATATATATATATATATATATATATATATATATATATATATATATATATATATATATATATATATATATATTTATATGTCGTACCTAGTAGCCAGAACGCACTTCTCAGCCTACTATGCAAGGCCCGATTTGCCTAATAAGCCAAGTTTTCATGAATTAATTGTTTTTCGACGACCTAACCTACCTTTTTCGGCTACCTAACCTATAGAGATAGATTACGTTAGGTTAGGTAGGGTTGGTTAGGTTCGGTCATATATCTACGTCAATTTTAACTCCAATAAAAAAAAATTGACCTCATACATAGTGAAATGGGTAGCTTTATCATTTCGTGAGGAAAAAATTTGTGAAAATATATTAATTCAGGAAAACTTGGCTTATTAGGCAAATCGGGCCTTGCATAGTAGGCTGAGAAGTGCGTTTCTGGCTACTAGGTACGACATATATATATATATATATATATATATATATATATATATATATATATATATATATATATATATATATATATATATATATATATTGGTGTATACTGGCAGCAGGTTTTCTTTCAAACATGTTTCATTGAATATGACCGCATATTCTGTATTTATTATTTTCTGGTTTAGGGCTTCTATCTAACTATTTTCTTAGCATCAGGGCTTAATTGAAATAGGAGTTCTCCAAAACTCATTTTCGTACTTTTAAGGTGAAGAAAAGAAGTGATTTACTATAGAGAGTATTACACTTATTTATATAATTTGCACAACATTTCGAACCTCCATGGTTCATTCTCAAGTGAACAGATATTACAATACTAGTTGATTTTATACCCGCACTGGGTCAGGTGATAATACAATAAAGGTGAAAACATGGGGGGATACATAAGGGATAAATGTGAGGTGAAACATAGGGGTAACTGCTGAAGGCTTATTGGCCCATATGAGGCAGCTCCTATCTAAACACAAATATTAATCCAGTGTAATTGGCCTATTATGTTGGACATTGTCTTCTGTGTTGGCATCGATATGTTCTTGTCTTGTCCTTACTCTCATGGTGGGTAGAGTAAATAGTTCCGTGATTTGGGTGTTCATGGTAGGTCGTTCTATTCTTATGTGAATTGCCTAACAATTCACAATTCAATTCAATTCACAATAACAGGTTAGTTTAATCTTGCTTAGGTTAGGTTAAGTTAGGTTAGGTTAAGTTAGGTTAGGTTAAATTAGGATAGGTTAGGTTAGGTTAAGTTAGGTAATTTGCATTATATTAGGATAGGTTAAGTAAGGGTAATTTAGGTTTGGTTAGGTTGGGTTGCCTTAGGTTAGGATAGTTAAGTTAGGATAGGTTAGGTTATGCAAGTTAAGTTAGGTTTGGTTAGGTTAAATTGGGTTACGTTAGGTTAGGTAAGATATGTTAAGTTATGAGAGGATAGTTTGATTAGGTTAGGTGAAGTTAGGTTATGCTAGTTAAATTAGGATAGGTTAGGTTATACAAGTTATGTTAGATTAGGTTAAGTTAGGTTAGGTTATACAAGTCATGTTAGATTAGGTAAGTTAGGTTAGGTTAGGTTAGATATATATTTTAAAAGAATTGCAAGTTTGATATGAAAAGCTAAACTAGTTACATTTTGGATAGATATTTTATGCCTGAAGATGTCTTAGAGAACAAAATTGATGTCTTAGAGAACAACCTTAATGGGCGAAGGAGAGTTTCTTGATGAACGAAGATGTCTTAGAGAACAGCTTTTAATGACTCTGAGAATAACTTTTGATCACGCTGAGAATAACTTTTTTTATCACACTAAGAATAACTTTGATGACTGAGATTAACATTTTGATAGCTCTGAGAATAACGTTTGTGGACATGAATAGCATTTTGATGTTTTTGATGTCTCGAAGAGTATTTTTGATGTCTCGAAGAGTGTCCTTGAATATCCTTATTCCATGAAATATACTGTTAGTTACGAGAGTGCTGAAAGAAGTTACATTTGACTATATTTAGTTCAAGGGGAAGAATAATTTTAGTTAAGAAAAGACAAGAAAATATGATGAATGTGACTATTTTCAGTTTACTGATGAATAATTTTAGTTAAGAAACGACAAGAAAACATGATGAAAGTGACTATTTTTTGTTGATTGATGAATAATTTTATTTACAAAACGACAAGAAAAGATGATGAACATGGATGACTATTTTTTGTTTATTAACAAATACTTAAGTTAAAAAATTATTAACATGACTATTTTAAGTTGATTGACGATGGATAAAGTTAGTTATGAACAGTGTTGGTAAGAAATATTAAGTTGATAAACAGAAATTATTTGATATTTGTTTTTTGTTTTTGAAAATAAAGTTGGTGACTGACCAAATTTGTTGGGGGAACTGTAATGCTGTTGACAATATTTGACAAAATAACTAGTTGCGGAAGGGAAGAAACATTTATACATTTGATTTTAAAGAACATGTAAGAGAATGTATTGAACATAGTGAACATACATAGAACAAGACAAAGAACACATGAAACATGTAAGAGAATGCATTGAAAACGGTGAACATACAGGGAAAATGACAAAGAATACATAGAACATGTAAAAGAATGAGATGAACACAGTGAACATCAAGGGAATATGAACTTATGGAGAACATGAAAAAATGATAAAGAACATAGGGAATATTCACAATGAACAATAAATTTGTGAAATACATGCTAAGAACATTATGAGAACATAGCGAATATGACAAAGATCACAGAAAAAATGAAGAAAGTGGTGAAAAATGTATAGTGAACATGCTGTGCACATTTGCAGAACATGGAGTGAACACAGAAAACATGGAAGAAAATGCAAAGAACACAGAGAATATAGAGAAAATATACAAATACAGTAGGATCATTGAAGGGTTGGATAAGTTGGGGAATAGGGGAGATGAATGTTGATGAAAGGGATGTGAAGGTAAGGGAGGGAAATAGTAAGGTGTTATTTGACCGTGTGACTATTTCTTAGTTGAATAAGCAAAAAGATATTGAAGGTAGGGTGCGATCTGCCAGTGTGAATATTAGCACATTGGTGATTATTTACATAGCTGGGTGAAAAAAGGTTATTAACCCTTAAACTGTGCATGGCATATATATACGCCATGAGTAACATGTCCCCACTGTGCGCATGGCGTATATATACACCAAAGGGTGTGTTACGAACCCGGATCCAGCGTCCGAGCACGGAGTAGTAACGACCGCGCCATCTGTGGGTCAGCTCCCGAAACCCCCCGCCAAACGCCGACGACACCTAGTGAGGATGCCGTGTATCAGCTACAAGGGCCAGTGTCCAGTCCCGTTCAGCACTCTACACCGCCGCCACTGACCTCTGGTGAGGTGGTGCTCCGACGACAGCGCCATCTATGGACTGGATACGTCAGGTGTTTGTGCCCGAGCCCGTAAGTGAGGTGTTTTAGTGTCCCAGTTATTGATGACGTGTCTGCTTACAGAGCCGACCTGGGACTGCTGTGATGGAAGTGGAGTCAGTCTACCCGAGGCAGCCAGTCTCCATACCTTGAACTTTGCTGCAGCTGTTGTGACGTCGTCCCCCCGGAAGAACACTGTGGTGTGTTAAGCCTGCCAGTGGAGTGGCAGTAAAAGGATTTACCCGGGACCGCCTGTTGGAGACGATCATCCACTGGGGTACTGAAGACAGGAGAGTGATTTGTGGTGTCACACGAGGCTCCTATCTAGGGCGTTCCCCTTTTATCGTTCGTGGAGTGGCCGTACCAGCCTTATTGGCTCAGAACCTGCCAGCAGACCAGCTGGACGTGTGGTTGACGGCCTTCACGGCGGTGCCCCCAGTGGACCTGTGTTTTGGCTGACCTGTGGCCAGGGTAGGCTCAACTTCTTTGGAGACTTCGTTGTGTGGCCACGAAGAAAGCACCAAGGACTCGGCACCGAGAGTTATGGCACCAGCGTCTTCAGCAGAAGACATCGATTGTGGATTAATCCCCTTGTAAAGTGTTAATACCCCTCCCCCTTGTGCACTCTTTTATTTTATATATTTAATCGGTGATGGTGTTAATTATAATATTAAGTTCTTAACTTTCTTTCCCTACTCCCTTTTAAGTTACTTGCGTCACGGATCTCATCCCTTGATAGCCACTACTGGCTTGGGAACGGATACATATATCTTCCTCAAACAACAACAGAGTAAGGACCCCGTTGCGTCCCGAGAGGGTTGTAACAGGGTGCCAAGCACGATTTAAATATCCCGCGGTGTAAAGGGGTCACCCATACCAAAGCCAGGAGCGATTGTAAACAGACGCCATCTTGAAAAAAAATCTAGAGCAGGCATCCTTTGTTTCCCAGGCCTTAGTTAGTGGCCAGACACCATAGCGAGCGCATCATGACCCAGCGTCCGACCTCGCTCAGCGCACCGTGCCTCGCAGTCTTTGACCAAAGACGAAATAGCCAATGAATTGTTCAAGGACGTTGACGAATCTGATATTGACGACTCGCTTACAGGGAGGCCTTTCTGGTACACCAAATCAAGAAATTACCTCCAACTGGAGCTCGTGCAGCAGGCCAGCGTCGGTGTGTTGTGTGTTCCACTATCAAAATTAGGCCACAGAAACGTAAATTGGTGTTAACATAGTGCGAAGCATGTGCAGTCCCTCTGTGCCATATCAACTGCTTTGCACAGTATCAGTCTTCAGGACTACAAAATTTGTAATTTTTTGGTAAATAAATGTACATATCAAGTTAATTTTAGAGTTTATACTGAAAAAAAAACAAATGCATTGTATATTTCCTGTAAACTATACCAATTTGGTAGAAATACTTGTGTAAAGAATATGTGAGCGTGTAGTGAGTTTATACCAGTTTTATTATAATACAACGTCTAGTGGTAATAATTGGAACAATACTAACGAAAAAAAATATTGTAAAACGTGCCAAGAATACTGTAAATAATGCCGCCACTTGGGCCTCCTGAGCGGCAATGAATAACGGCTCCCTGACGCATCACCCTTGAGCACTCACGCTCTGTGACGTCATCAGCCAACTTGTCGGCTGATTTACGTCATTGGTAAGTACAATGAATTTATTTTATTTTTTTCCCGTGCTCAGGGGACACAAATTAACATGTTTAGCATACGATAATTTTTTTTTAGATTTTTTTTCTTGTGCTCAGGGGTGTAAATGTCCTCATTACCCCTTAGCAGCTTAAAAATTAAAGGACATGATGTTTACTTTGATAGACTGGAGAGCATCTTGATAAGCAATAATTTTGATGAACATTGAACTAAAGCAGAGGACATGAACTAAAACATTGAACTAAAGAAGAGAACTAGAGTAGGGCAGTAATTTGCTTATGATTTATTCTACAGGGGTCTGAAATGTAGTTGTGCTTTTAAACCTCAGGAGATTTGGACTGACAGTAGGGAATTTACATGAGCAAACTAAGGTAGGGTACGAGAACTGGCGCTTGGTAATTGTTTGGATCGTATGTACAGTGTTTGAAATACAGCAGGTTTAAATTTCGGGGACGTTGATGGGTATTAACGAAGATACGTGAGTAAAGTAAGTTGAGTGGGAGCCAGACGCTAGAGTTAGTTAACTGCATGGATTTGATTTACTACGTTTGAAATATGACTGTTTAAAATTTCATGGGGTTTGGACTGTAAGTAAAGAAGATAGGGGGATAAAGTAAGGTGGGAAAAGGAGCAAGAACTTGCTTACTGACTGGATTTTATTTGCTATATTTAAAATATGACTGATTAAAATTTTAGGGAAACTGAGAGGTATTAACGAAGATATGAGAAAGGATTAAGGCGACGACAGGAACTGGAGCTCGGTAATTGTATGGATCTATTTTACTATGTCTGATATACAGTGGTTTTAAAATTCAGGGAAATTGGGCTATTATTAGTGAAAATGATTTTTCTGACAAATTTTGGTCTTCAAACTGTTGCTGATGAAAGTTGGTCTGAAAATTTCTGGACTCAACCGGGACTCTGGTAATTTTTTGGTCTCCAAACGGACTCTGACAATATTTGAATTTCCTCTATATGAACTCTTTAAGAACTCAGGTGTAAGTAAAACTCAGGTGAAAGACATGTTTTGGTCTCAAAGTGGTCTCTGTCAAATTTTGGTCTTCAAACGGACTTTGCCTAATTTTTGGCCATGAACTGGACTCTGACTACTTTTTATCATTTATTGGACTCTGACGAATTTTGGTCCTAAAGTGGATTCTGTTAACTTTTGCTCTTAAAGTGGTATCTGTTAAATTTTTGGCTTAAACTGGTCCTTAACTAATTTTTAGGTCTTCAATTGAACTCTGACAATATTTGAATTTCCTCCATAAGTACTCTTTAAGAATGCAGGTGTAAGTAAGACTCTGAATTATATTGGTCTTAAAATTGTATCTGTCAAATTTTTGGTCTCAACTGGACTCTGATAATATTTGAATTTCCTCCATAAGAATTCTGTAAGAATGCCGGCGTAAATACAACTCTGAATTATTTTGGTCTTAAAATGGTCTCTGACTAATTTTGCCTTCAATAAGACTCTGATTCATTTCGGTCATGAACTGGACCCTGATATTTTTTTTTTTATCTTTTATTGGACTCCGATGGATTTTGGTCTAAAAGTGAACACTTTAAACAGACACTCCCTAATTTCTGATGATGAGCTAGACTCTGACTAATTTTGGTATTTTAACTGGTCTCTGACTATTTTTGCATTTCTTCTGGTGTCTGAGTAAATCTTTTACTGGACTCTGGCAATATTTGGGTCTAAAATAATCTCTGTCTCATTTCAGTCTTATATGGTCATTGAAATTATTTGGTCTGAAATAGTATCTGTCATATTTGGGCATTTGTTTAAATAATCTCTGTCAAATTTCGGTAAATTTCGGTCCTCCAATGGCCTCTCTCATATTTTTTCTCATTAATAGACTCTGAAGAAAATCGGTCTTAAAATGGTCTCTGAATAATTTTTGGTGTTTAAACTGGTCTCTGTTCAATTTTAGTCCTTACAGGTGAAAATAGCTGTAAATGGACCTGAAAACTAAAAGTCACAGCTAAGATGCCTATTTTCCTTAACAAAGCTTCTATGACTATGTTCTCTGAAAATGGTCTTTTGGAATAATTTTGGTTTTAAGCTCATAAAAAAAATCTATGATTATATGAATTTTGAAATATTTTATTAAAAACTTAACTCTGAAATTTCCCCAAAAGAACTTTCAACACACTTTAATGATCTCTTAAATTATTTTTCTCATATGAATTCGTTAACTCTAATGAGTGATTTGAAAACAAACAAAAATTGTCCATAGAGTTTACCTGGATACCCCCGACACCTTACATGCAATTTTTAAAATTAACTTTAAACCTGATGCCTCAAACTTGATTTAAAAAATAAACACGTTTAAGGTGTCATCCCTACTACTCACCACCATCACACACTTTCCACACTTTCACCATCACCACACACTACCATCACCTCCACACACTACCGCCACCTCCACACACTACCACCACCTCAACACACTATGACCACCTCCACATACTACCACCACACACTACCACCACCGCCACACACTACCACCACCACCACGACACACTACCACCACCACCACACATTACCATCACCACAATACACTACCACCAACTCCACACACTACTACCCCCACTAAACACAGCCACCACCTCCACTCACTACCACAACCACCACCACCACCACACACTACCACCCCCACTACACACAATTACCACAACAACTCCAAACCACACAGTACCACTTTCACACCACCACCACTCACCACCATTGCTACAATAAACACCACCATCACCACACACTACCTCTACCACACTACACTAAACACCACCTCTACCACACTACACCCCACACTACCTCTACAACACTACACCACACCAACACCACACTATATCACACCACACACTGCCATTACCATACCACACTACAACACCACCTTACCACACTACCTCACTATAACAGCACCCCATTACCTCACCACCACCTTACCACACCATATTACCTTAGAACGTTTTAAGGAAATTACTCCAAGCTTGTACTAAAGTGGCACCCTTCTTGAGCCCAAATGGGCACAAGTATAAGCAAGTAGATGGGGTCACCATGGGTTCTCCCCTAGGTGTCTAGTTTGCGAACTTCTACATGGGTGCCATCGAGCAAAAGGTCTTAGTCGACATGAACTTGAAACCGGCCATATACTGCAGGTATATTGACGACATTTTTACACAGGTACCTGATGTCAGACATCTGCAGGAGCTGAAGGAGGCATTTGAGCAGAATTCTGTGTTGCATTTCACTTACGAGATGGAGAAGGATGGGAAGCTGCTCTTTCTAGATGTAACAGTCATGGAAAGGAGCGGAGATTTCCACACTGCAGTCTACAATAAGGAAACAAACATAGGATTGTGCTTAAAAGCCAACAGTGACTGCCCAGACAGGCACAAGAGGAGTATTGCTAACGCTTATGTCGACCGTGCTCTCAGCCACAGCTCAGGATGCAAGCAAGTCGATGAAGAACTCTGTAGGGTAAGGCAGGACCTAGTCAACAACGGCTTCTCCAATGGTTTCGTTGAAGACATCATAAGAAGGAAGGTGAAACGCCATGCAACCTCTGAAGAGACAACTAACACAACACCTGTACCCCCTATTAGACTATTTTACAGGAACTTTTTTTCCACAGCTCATAAAATGGAGGAAAGGGTCCTGAAAGATATTGTTAATAGAAACGTTATCCCTACAGACAAAAATCAGAAGATACAATTGACGATTTACTATAAAACCAAGAAAACGGCCAACCTACTCATGAGAAACTCTCCAGACACAAAGCAGAACGCTTTAAAATCGACCAATGTAGTCTATGCCCACTTGGGAACTGTAAGCCTCAAAGAACTCAGTATATAGGCAAGACAACGACATCTCTTTCCAGGCGACCAACGATGCATAAGAAACAGGGCTCCATTAAGGAACATGTAATCTCTTCCCACAACCAGACAATCACCAATAAGTCTTACCAAAAAACAAGGAAATCATCGATAAATACAGCGATAGCAGGCGGCTTGATATCTGTGAGGCACTGCACATTAAGAAGTCAACACCAGCAATCAACAGCCAATTAAAGCACAACTATATTCTACCCACTTCAAGACTCCACACAAATATAGAAGCATCAAGAAATATGGGCCAATAGGCCCTTTGCAGTTACTTCCATTCTTCCCTTTAACTTGTACCCATTGTTTCGTGTTCTGTCTTGTGTTGAATGTTTGTTTTCACCTCATCCAAAACTATTGTAACATATCACCTCACCCAAATACAGGTATAAAATCAAAGCTGTTTAAACTCTGTTTAGTTGTGTGTGTGTAAACTAAAGTCTTTGAAAATGTAATAAGTTATTACGACACGCGTTTAAGTGTCGCGTCAGACTAGAAATAAAAATTAATTTTGGAGAATTGATTTTTCAGTTACCATAAACAGTGAAAAGAAATATAAGAAACATAGAGAAAATTCGTGTTAGAATTATTAATCTTACTTTTTCGGTCATATTTAATAATACATGTCTACAGGAAAGACTGCTACCAAAATATAATAATATATATATATATATATATATATATATATATATATATATATATATATATATATATATATATATATATATATATATATATATATATATATATATATATATATATGAATGAAAACTCACACCCCAGAAGTGACTCGAACCCATACTCCCAGGAGCAACGCAACTGGTAACTACAGGGCGCCCTAATCCACATTGTTCACATTTGTGTTCCTCACGTGTGCCCCAAAGAATGAGGTGATTTGGTGAAATGCTATGCCCAAGATTACCATCCGAGTTGCCGTCGGGGAAGTGGCTCAAATAGCCTTGGCTATCACTTCCTTTTGACGGCCGTGATGGTCAAGTGGATTAAGGCGCCCTGTAGTTACCAGTTGCGTTGCTCCTGGGAGTATGGGTTCGAGTCACTTCTGGGGTGTGAGTTTTCATTCGCATATAGTCCTGGGGACCATTCAGGCTTGTTCGCATTTGTGTTCCTCACGTGTGCCCCAAACAATGAGGTGATTTGGTGAAATGCTATGCCCAAGATTACCATCCGAGTTGCCGTCGGGGAAGTGGCTCAAATAGCCTTGGCTATCACTTCCTTTTGACGGCCGTGATGGTCAAGTGGATTAAGGCGCCCTGTAGTTACCAGTTGCGTTGCTCCTGGGAGTATGGGTTCGAGTCACTTCTGGGGTGTGAGTTTTCATTCGCATATAGTCCTGGGGACCATTCAGGCTTGTTCGCATTTGTGTTCCTCACGTGTGCCCCAAACAATGAGGTGATTTGGTGAAATGCTATGACCAAGATTACCATCCGAGTTGCCGTCGGGGAAGTGGCTCAAATAGCCTTGGCTATCACTTCCTTTTGACGGCCGTGATGGTCAAGTGGATTAAGGTGCCCTGTAGTTACCAGTTGCTTTGCTCCTGGGAGTATGGGTTCGAGTCACTTCTGGGGTGTGAGTTTTCATTCGCATATAGTCCTGGGGACCATTCAGGCTTGTTCGCATTTGTGTTCCTCACGTGTGCCCCAAAGAATGAGGTGATTTGGTGAAATGCTATGCCCAAGATTACCATCCGAGTTGCCGTCGGGGAAGTGGCTTAAATAGCCTTGGCGATCACTTCCCTTTGACGGCCGTGATGGTCAAGTGGATTAAGGCACCCTGTAGTTACCAGTTGCGTTGCTCCTGGGAGTATGGGTTCGAGTCACTTCTGGGGTGTGAGTTTTCATTCGCATATAGTCCTGGGGACCATTCAGGCTTGTTCGCATTTGTGTTCCTCACGTATGCCCCAAAGAATGAGGTGATTTGGTGAAATGCTATGCCCAAGATTACCATCCGAGTTGCCGTCAGGGAAGTGGCTCAAATAGCCTTGGCTATCACTTCCTTTTGACGGCCGTGATGGTCAAGTGGATTAAGGCGCCCTGTAGTTACCAGTTGCGTTGCTCCTGGGAGTATGGGTTCGAGTCACTTCTGGGGTGTGAGTTTTCATTCGCATATAGTCCTGGGGACCATTCAGGCTTGTTCGCATATATATATATATATATATATATATATATATATATATATATATATATATATATATATATATATATATATATATATATATATATATATTGATATTATTAAATATGACCGAAAAAGTAAGATTAATAATTCTAACACGAATTTTCTCAATCTTTCGTACATTACGCTTCACTGTTGGAGGTAAATAAAAAATCAATTCTCCAAAATTCATTTTTATTTCTAGTCTGACGCGACACGGGCGCGTTTCGTAAAACTTATTACATTTTCCAAGACTTTAGTTCACAAATACACAACTGAATAGAACTTACGTATCTCCGATTTTATATCTACATTTGAGTGAGGTGGAAGGGGTGATGTGGCATTAACACAAGACAGAACAAAATGTGGTATTAATAGGGTATTAATTTCATCAACACAAGACTGAACAAGGGTATTAATAGGGTATTAATTTCATCAACACAAGACAGAACACGAAACAATGGATATTGAATAGAAGTGTTTGTAGAAAGCCTATTGGCTTTCTTGGAAAGCCTTTCCAAGTCTGTCCAATTATGCATGCAATTATGCATGTAACAGAGTTACAAGATACGAGCTAGATGGTGTTGAGATTGCGAAGTCGGATTGCGAAAGGGATCTGGGAGTTATGATTAGTAAGAATTTAAAACAAAAGGATCAATGCATGAATGTTCGTAATAAGGCGAATAGGACACTGGGATTTATTAATCAAAGCGTTAGTAACAAGACACCTGGTGTTGTTCTTAAGCTATATCTTGCTCTGGTTAGGCCCCATTTAGATTATGCAGTTCAGTTTTGGTCGCCGTATTATAGAATGGATATAAATTCACTTGAACGTGTCCAACGTAGATGACTAAGTTAATTCCCCAAATTAGAAATCTTTCATATGAAGAAAGATTAACAAAGCTTAAGATGCATTCACTGGAAAGGCGAAGAGTTAGGGGTGACATGATAGAGGTTTACAAGTGGATGAATGGACATAACAGGGGGGATATTAATAGGGTATTAAAAATATCAACACACGACAGAACACGAAACAATGGGTATAAATTGGATAAGTTTATATTTAGGAAAGACTTTTGTAAATACTGGTTCAGTAACAGGGTTGTTGATTTGTGGAACCAATTGCCGCGTAACGTGGTGGAGGTAGTGTCCCTCGATTGTTTCAAGCGCGGGTTGGACAAGTATATGAGTGGGATTGGGTGGTTATTGAATAGGAGCTGCCTCGTATGGGCCAATAGGCCTTCTGCAGTTACCTTTGTTCTTATGTTCTTATGAACGGCCATTTATAAAACCATGTTGCGACTCAATTATTAATTTATGTTTTTCAAGATGAAGATGAATTTTATTTGCTATTATAGATTCGAGTAACTTTCCCACAATAGATGTAAGGCTAATTGGTCGATAGTTAGATGCAAGTGATCTATCTCCTTTCTTAAAAACTGGTATCACATTAGCAACCTTCCAAAACTCCGGCACTCTGCCTGACTCTATTGATTTATTAAATATGGTTGACAGTGGGTCACAAAGCTCCTCTTTGCATTCTTTAAGCACCCTGGCAAACACTTCATCTGGCCCTGGGGATTTGTTTGGTTTGAGTTTTACTATTTGTTTAAGAACATCCTCCCTGGTAACAGTTAAACTCGTCAACCTGTCCTCGTCCCCACCCACATAGACTTGTTCGGCTGAAGGCATATTGTTAAGTTCCTCTTTAGTAAATACAGATACAAAATATTTATTAAAAATACTACTCATCTCTTCATCACTATCTGTTATTTGGCCTGTCTCAGTTTTTAATGGACCTATCCTTTCCCTAGTCTTAGTACGATATAACTGAAAAAAACCTTTAGGATTTGTCTTTGCTTGCCCTGCTATGCAAACTTCATAGTTTCTTTTTGCTTTCCTTATCTCTTTTTTAACATTTCTAACCAGTTGTACGAATTCCTGTTCTAAAGTGACCTCCCCATTTTTAATCCTTTTGTACCAAGCTCTCTTTTTACCTATAAGGTACTTCAAATTCTTTGTTATCCACTTTGGGTCATTAGTATTCGATCTATTCAATTTGTATGGTATACTACGTTCCTGTGCCTTGTTTAGAATATTCTTAAATAAGTTATATATTGAATCCACATCGAAATCCCCATTTCCGTCACTTATCGCTGGGTTCATGTCTCGCTCCAAGACCGGCCCCCACTCCATACCCAAGACTTTCCAATCAATTTGACCCAAAAAATTTCTTAGGCTATTAAAATCAGCTTTTCGAATATCTGGCACTTTAACAGAATTTTCTCCTACAGGTCTATTCCATACTATGCTAAATCTGATTTCTTTGTGATCACTGTTCCCTAGCTCACTCCCTATTTCGATGTCATTAATTTGTGTTTCCCTGTTAGTTAACACTAAATCTAAAATATTATTTTCCCGTGTTGGTTCCTTAATGTGTTGCGTAAGAAAGCAATCGTCAATTAATTCTAGAAAATCTTCTGCTTCACTATTCCCTGTTTTGTTCAACCAGTTTATTCCACTAAAATTAAAGTCACCCATGACATAAATACTGTTAGATCTAGATGCCCTAGATATTTCATCCCATAGATGCTTTGCTTCCATTCTGTCTAAATTTGGTGGCCTATATATAACTCCTATTATAATATTATTTGTTTTTTCGTATAATTCTATCCAAATAGTTTCTGTGTGTGGCTCAGTTTTGATTCCCTCTTTGAGACTACATTTCAAATTGTCCCTAACATATATTGCTACTCCCCCTCCTCGTCTAATATATCTATCTGTGTGAAATAGTTTAAATCCATGTATTTGATATTCAGCTAATAGTTCTCTATTTTCTACATTCATGCACGTTTCGGTAAGTGCAATAATATCTATTTTTTCTGTGCAGACAAGAGCATTTAATTCGTTAATTTTATTTCTCAGACTTCTACTGTTAGTGTAATATACCCTAAGTGAATTGTTATTTTGAGGCCCTTCTCTTTCCCTGATCATTTTGCCAATTCCTTTCTCCCACAAACACATACTTTTATTATCTCCTTCCTCCAAATCAATTCCCATACTTCTATCTACTAACAGTTTAAACCCAAACAAACACCTCTAACCACTTCTTCCAACGAGTTCGCAACAGCAACAACCCCAGCTCTCGATAGATGCACCCCATCACGAGCATACATTTCATTTCTTCCATAGAAGTGTTCCCAGTTGTCTATGAAAGATATTGCATTTGATTTGCAATATCTTTCCAGCCGGCAATTGACACCAAGTGCCCTTGACATCCATTCATTTCCCACTCCCTTTCTTGGAAGAATGCCACATATGATCGGGATTCCTCCCTTGCTCCTAACTAATTCAATGGCTGTCCTGAATCTCTGTATTAGTTCCTCACTCCTAACTCGTCCAACATCATTACCCCCTGCACTAATACAAATAATGGGTTTGTTTCCATTTCCCGTCATAATATCATTCATGTTTCCAACAATATCACCAATTCCAGCTCCCGGATAGCAAACCCTTAATCTGTTCCCCCTGTCTCTGGCACAAAACGTTCTGTCTAAATACCTCACCTGGGAATCTCCCACAACCAAAATTCGCTTCGATTCTCCCTTTTCCTTTCGAGCAGTTTGAGGGACCTGCGCTTCAATGCTCCTCGTTACTTTGTCTTTGCCACGTTGTTGAACAACAGGTTCAACACAGATCTCGTCCTCTAATACGTCAAATGCGTTAAAAGTCCTTAGGTGTAGGCTATTAGTTGTCGGTTTTGCCAAGGTCTTCTTAAGACCCCTGTCTTTCACAACTTGCCAAGACGAGGTCTTCTTATTATTGGTCTCGTCAGTCCTTAATGAGGTCCCGTCAACACTGGCCTTCTCCTTCGTTTCCTCCCGAAGTCTCAGCCGTCGTACCTCCTCCCGCAGGGTATCCATCTCTGCTCTCAGAGCTCCAACCAGACTCACCAAATCCTTCAATATATTAACTTTGCAAATTCGTAGTATTGGCTTTTACACAGGTGTATGTCTTAACTTTGGCTATTCTTAATTGTCAGCTTATTCCAGTCTTATTTTGAGCAACTTTGCTTGCAGTCGGACATACTACTTCTGCCGTGGATCTCCCTGTGCGCCGTTGGTTATTTACTTATTTACTATATATTTATAATTAATTCTAACTCTTATTTACAGCTCAGAGCTGTGTTACTTCTTTGTGCTTGCTGCACCCGTTTCGGCAGTAGCCTTCCCGGCATCCAGTTATTACAGCCAGCTCGTTACATTCTTTAAGGTGGCGAGTGTATGCTGACTGGCTTATGCTTGCCATACGGTCGCTAACGATCTTCGGCCATTCGGCCTTCTGGGCTAATTTACCCTTCATGTTCCTTCGCCATTGTTGTTTCTTATTACGTAATAGTATTCTATTTAATTTAACCTCATCTATCATTAGGTTTGGGGCCCTTGCCTTCAACTGCTATTCCTTCCCCTGTGCTCTGCCCCGCTTGGCGCACAACGTCGGCTTCTTATGTTCCCTTTTTCGCAGCCACGACGCCGGAGTCCCCTCACCCTGCTGCGGCGAGGAAGAGAACGCGAGCTGGATATTCCTCTTATTACTGTTACGCCGCGCTCCGTGCTTGCCTCTGGAGTGCCTGCCCTGTAGTCCCTGCAGTTGTTCTCAGTCCCAGCAACTAGTCTTGGAGGGAGTAACAGGAGATTTCACCCATACTCTAGTGTTACTAGACAACGCAGCGGCGCCGGGATGCAGCCGCCCAGGGCCTATGTTAATTACTATTATACTTCCCTTATTTGCTGGGCTATATTGTAGTATTAATATCAATCCGTATCGTTACTGTCATTCCAGTATTATTTTATTATGAGTATAAATTTTTATTACGGTTTGGCTTTGCTTTCTTAATTTCTTCTACTCTGCGGCACTTGCCGTCATATCGGTTATTTACGATATTACTTTGTATTCTTAATATTATCCTTATTGCAGTTACTGGACGCTAGTTCTCTGCCATCGATTTCACTTTGCACCTGTTCTACAAGATGTAGCCGAAGTTCTCGGCGTACTAGCTGTGGCTTTCAGACGCTCATTGACAACACAAGACTACACTCAACGGCCACTTAAGGCAGACTCCTTGGCTTCTATTCAGCTCTATCACCTATCTGGAGGCCGATATGAGATGGAGACCAAGGGTAATGTTCCCCGCTCACATTCTTAAAAAAAAATTTGTATTGGTCCCGCTTAGGACACAAGCATGTTACAGATATGGCTTAAGAATTGGTTCTTATTCCATTTATGGTTTATGTATATATTGATTTGTTATTGTATATACCCGTTCTATGGTATATGTTTGTTTATATTGTCAGGATTTATAGTGTTTCGTATTATATCTGTTTATATATATTTGCTTTGTGCTTCCTTGCTGTTCTCCTACTGGCTTTTATCCCACCTTTGTTCCTAGCAAAGGTACTTCGTCCCTTCCGTTTGCTGGAAGATTTATTAGAATTGTTAGCTCCCTTACATTGCTACAGTATAGTTATTACGCAAACTCTTATTCTCCCTCCTCCTCCAGTGTTTTCTCTGCCAGCGTTTTTACTTGGGGTATCACCCAGGATTGCTTTGTAACGTACGATTGTGTTACGTGGTTGGGTTGATTAGATACACAGTGTTTAGTGAGTTTCATATTTATTTAGTAATCCTGGATACAGCAGTGCCGTAGACGTTTGAGACGAAGCCTGGAGCAGAGCAGAGAGCTAAGTGTGGCCGGAGTCGCGGAGCTCTATGTGGGAGAGCGTTGTAGCTGGATGAGGTCGTAGTCTGCTCTGTGTCGAAGCTGTAGCGTCTTGGGTTGATTAGAACTGCCTACACCGAGTACTACATTCTTGACTGGAGATTGTACTGTTTTGCTATTCTCAAATCGCTGGCTTTTATACGGTTACTACACCTCACAGTAAGATAGGAGGGTGGAAAAACCGTTACCTGTAAATAGGGATAGGATTATAGCTTGTGTAATTAGTTATGCCATTAAGATTATGAGATAATGGAGCGAGTATAGGTTTACTCGCTACAGTTTAATTAAGGAATCTTTTAATTCCTGCTGCTGGGCACGCCCCCCTCCCTCGTTTAATTCATCTCCTCCATATTAATTCAGCTAGGGTTTACCTCTCGACTGAGCTCTTGCCTGTCACGTTACCACTGCATGCCCGCTTCTGCCCACCCTTACTGCCTTGTTACTTTCAGCCCGGGGGAGGTGATTTACGCGGCAAAAGGTCGACACATGCTCTGACTGGACCAGGTATCGTTTACATGGTCAGGAATCGGCACTATCTTCGGATCCTACAAGCACAGCGCGGGACGCACGTATACCCTAGCCTGGCGAGCGGGCCCCGGCAAGTTCTGCCCGGCTCGTGCCCCATTGACCAGGCAAGACTTCTCCAGGGCGCTTCGCGCCGCCCTCGCAGAGCTAGGCTCGCCTCCAGCCGACTACGCCCTCATTCCTTTAGAATTGGCAGGGCCACTCAGCTCTCTTGACGGGCTCGCCAACGGAGATAATGGCGGGTCCAGCAACCAGCTGGAACCCCCAGCTGACTACGCCCGCATTCCTTTCGTATCGGCAGGGCCACCCAGCTGTCTCTAGACGGGCTCGCCAATCGGAGATAATGGCAGTCGGCAGGTGGAAGAGGAGCGCTTTTACTTCCTACGTCAGGCGGGACGTTGTTGCTTTGCCACTCTGAGGTCTCCTTGCGGCCAGCGGGCCTCGCCCTTCGGGGGAGGGGGGGGGGGTTCGGCCAGCTCGCCTGCGGTGGGGGTGCAGCGCCGGTCCCCAAGTGTCCCGCTGTCCGCAGCTAATATTTTGCCCAGTCTAGGTGCTAGTAAGCCCTACCTTTAGTCAGGAAACCCTTCTCCTTATTCCTTGGCGGCACGGCCTCACGCCCTGGGAAAAACTTCTCCCATTGTCATATCAGTTTTCCCCAGTCACTAGGTATTTTCTGCCCACCTGTTAATTCCTGTTAATTCAGCTAGGATTTACCATTATGTCTTGGTCGGGCTCCGTTAAGGGTTATTCTGTGATCTATTCACTTTATTTTACCCTTTGTGTCCTGACTTATACTTAGTTCTAATTACATTTCATCTGCCATTAGGTTTCTACAGAACGTGTTTGCCATGTCACTAGGCAAAGCTTACTCTTACTTACTACGGGGGTACATTTTAAGTTAAATATTAGTACTCAGACATGGACATGTTACATTTGTTAATTCCTACTTATATATATTTACATGTTCTGCAGAATTTAAATTACTAATAAATAAGCCCCCAAACTGTCGGTGTCTTTTTCCCCTGATCAGAAAATATATAAAACTATACACAAAAATAAGGTAGGTTGCTTAAGAGTACTTTCAGGTACACTAGCTGCAGGTAATTTATTTATTTATATACAAGAAGGTACATTGGGTTTGTGAGAATACATAGCATAGTACAGTAATTGCACTCTTGTAAAGCCACTAGTACGCGCAGCGTTTCGGGCAGGTCCTTAATCTAACAGATAATTTTAAGTAGGTAAATTCTATCAGAATTAATAAAATGATAACAAATACATTGCAAGAAAAAAAATGAGATGAGAGAGATTAGTAAGTATATTAAAGCATTAAAGCACATTGGTATATTAAAGCTCTAATTGATTACATTGACAGCTTGATTGGTAATTTAATTTTTTTTAGTTAGTTTAGTTCATTTATTATGCACCCCATACCCATCTTGTGGGCGGTAGTGGAAAGGGTTACAGAGGCACATAATGGGCTCAGGGACTGAACCCCACAGTTCATTTAGCTGAGCAAGTTACAATCTTGATAAGCTAGTTACAAAATTCAATATGTCGTCACATGAACAATGCGTTCGAGATCGACCTCAAGTACAGGTTCTAAATTAAGCAACTGACATGTGGAGAGCTAGTGTCACAATTGATATGTCTGTCCTGCACACCGCCCCCCATCCAGTGGGCAGCGGTGGATAGGTTACAATCACTCAGTTACTACCTACAGTTAGCAAACTGGGGATATTTGGCTAAAATTTCTGGTAGCAGATCATTTTAAATGAAATATTGACACATCGCTGGAACATTGGTTATAGAATTGTCTCTGAATTCACGTATCTTTTCGCACTCCATCACATAGTGACGGAGGGTGTGCGAATAATTTTGTTGACACAGTTTACATTTGGTCAGGTCTACATCAGCAGATAATGAGAATTCCCAGAGATACTTGTAACCGAGTCTAAGCCGAGCAGTAGTAACATCTAGAAGTCTGCTGATTTTATTGGATGATCCATAGATGTGTGACTCCTCTTGCATGATAGTATGATGATAGATGGAATTACTGGTGTCAATTTCACTTTGCCTCAGATCTACAAGATCTTGTTGAAGTTCTCGGTATACTGCTGCTCTCAGATTGCTCATTGACAATCCAAGGTTACACTCAACGGCTCCTTTAAAGGCAGATTTTTTGGCTAACTTATCAGCTCTATCATGCATTCGGAGGCCAACATGAGATGGAGACCACATGAAATGGACTCTGTTACCATCCTTAATAATTTTGTTTTATTTGTGTCTAGCTGGTAGTTTAAACAAGATTAATAGACACCATACAGCAGATTAACAGTACATATAAGAAGACAGCAATGATCGCAATGATAAAGATGTTCAGATTGGCACTTATTTGCACTAATGATCAAAATTGCACAGGCAAAGCAAAGAGCACAATGGAGCAATGGTGGTTGGGCTAGGCAACCTGGGTTACAAAAAAAAGTAGAATAAAAATTCTAAAGTAATAAAAACTTAATGGTAATTAAAGTAATAAAAACTTAATGGGAACTTAGGAATGTAAAAAATGAACTAGAATAATTAATAACAATAGATGACCAAAAAAGTAAAAAAGCCATTATCAAATCTATAAAATGAAAAGCTTACTTACTATACTATTATAAGTACACTATAGTTGAATACTAAAGTTACACTGAAACAAAATGAGGTAGTTTAAATAGAGATACACTCAGGAACACTGAATAATGAAATCCGAAACGCTTTGCGTAATAGTGGCTTTAGGCATTGTATGTACTAGCCCTATCTATAAATCCATCACTCTTTGTAAAATCTCTTGTATGTATGTACCTTACCTAAATAAACATTTGATTTTGATTTGAGAACACAGGCAAAGCCAGTGTACTATGGAACATGGGAGTAAAAAGAAAAAAAAGACAATGTACCTTCTTGTAAATAAATAAATTGATTTCAACTGTAAGGGGTATGGTTAGCACCTTGTTATTCTAAAATTGGATGTCTTCTCTAATAAGAGTTCAATCCCCGACAGTCCAAATGGTTGGGTACCATTCCTTCCCTCCCCTCGACGTGCCATCCCAAATCCTTAACATGACCCCTTCCAAATACTATATAGTCTTAATGGCTTGGCGCTTCCCCCCCCCCCTGATAGTTTTCTTCCCTTCCTTTCTCTGATAAGAGTGCGCTTTGTTAATAAACACAGTAATACAAACAGTGCGCTAATCACTGTTAATTGTAGCGCTAATTATATGAACAAGTGCCATGTTCGCGGCGGGGAATCGTATTCCAGGGACCATAGGATTAAGGACTTGCCCGAAACGCTACGCGTACTAGTGGCTGTACAAGAATGTAACAACTCTTGTATATATCTCATGTATTTATTCAGACGAGAACAGCAGCGAACACAAACCAGCTCATATACGAACGAAAGGGCTTGTATGTACAAACTTCTCAGTGAACAAAGTTGTTTCTAGTGCGATATCCGAAACTGCAGTAGACGATTTGACCAGTTCTCGCATCCACCATAGAAGAACTGTTTTTTTTTCAAAAAGTATATTTTGTGTACTTCAATATTTAAAGACACAATTTAAAGTGCAATCTCTGATTGGAAAACGTGTGCAAAAGCAGAACTTATAAATCTGGCGGTTTAAACCAAAAATAATAAGAAGGAAAATAAACGATGTGGTTCCAGAAAAAAAACATTGGAATGCTTAGAGTTAGATGACCATCGCTATAATTATGACAACAAACAACCAGCTGGTGAGTGTAGAAACATGAGCATTACAAGAAGACTTTCACACGAACTGCACCTATCATAAAGAAAAAACACCATCACTGACCGCCAAGTGTTCACATTAAATCCAACTCTAAGAAACAACACTCAAGCCTTGCTTAACTCGACATTCATTGACGCATCATGCAACATCACTCTGGTAGTCATCCAGAGGAGAAAACCGTCAAACGAACTCCACCTGTCATAAAGAAGATGAAAACTGAGCAGTGTCCAGAGTGTGGGAAGGTGTGCAGGTCTAACCTTATTAGAAGGCATATGAGAGTGCATTCAGGTGATAAATCTCACCAGTGTCCAGAGTGTGGGAAGAGATTCAGCCGTTCTGGAGATATGAAGACTCACTTGTTAGTGCATTCGGGTGATAAACCTCACGAGTGTCCAGAGTGTGGAAAGAGATTCAGACAGCTTGGACATGTGAAGACCCACATGGTATTGCATTCAGGTGACAAACCTTACCAGTGTCCAGAGTGTGGGAAGAAATACAGTCATCGTGGAAGTATGAAAGTTCACATGTTAATGCACTCGGATGACATACCTTCGTGTCCAGAGTGTGGGAAGAGTCAAATGTCCTAGAGATATGAATACTCACTTGTTAGTGCATTCAGGTGACAAACCTCTAAAGTGTCCAGAGTGTGGGAAGGTTTGCAGTCGTCCTGGAAATCTGAAATATCACATGTTAGTGCATTCAGGTGACAAACCTTTTCAGTGTCCAGAGTATGGGAAGAGATTCAGTCATCGTGGAAATATGAACGTTCACATGTTATTGCATTCGGGTGACAAACCTCACAAGTGTCCAGAGTGTGGAAAGAGATTCAGACAGCTTAGAACTAGAACACATTCAGGTGATAGGCTAAACACTTTGAGTATGAGAGATGATTTATCGAGTGCTGAAGTACTATAGAGTATTACATGGCATATAGTTATTAACCCAGATACTTGAAGACCAAATGTCTGTAATCGAAGAGCAATTGGCCTTGATAATGAACCTACAATTTGAAGCTAAAGCCATGCTCAAGAATAATCAAGATTTGTCTACCAAAGTCGGCCTTCTCGAATAGGATTTAAGCTCGCTTAAGAACACAGTTAATAAACTTTAACCAGTAGAAACCACTAGGAAATGGGAAGAAATGTTACAAAAGTTTGAGAACCATCTTAACACCCTGCAACAGCAACACAGTGTTACCCAAGACGAATCAGACCAACATAAGCTCCTTGATTCTGTCATTATCTCATCACGTGATTTCCCCAAGAAACTGACAGAGAAGACTGTGCTGCCATCGTGATCCAGGAATTGCAAAATAAGATTAGTTATTCAATTTAAGTAAGAAACATCAAATCAGCTTATAGAGTGGGTACCAAATCAGCTGGTATGAATAACAGGAAAATTTGTGTAAAATTAGATAGCTGCTTCCGCAAGTCAGACCTTATCAGAGCTGCAGTCTCTAGAAAACCCACTGTTTTTGTGAATGTCTGACCAAGTTCAGACAAAATTTATTTAAACTGCATGGAATCTGTAAAAATTCCAATGAAATTAAACAGTGCAATAAATAGGCAAGAAGAAAATGCGAAAGGTACGAAAGCTAAGGTGTAATAAAGGGAATAGTAATAGGAATAAGAACAAAGGTCCAGAGAATGATCCAGGACGGACCGAAACGTCGTCGTCCCTTCACTTTCTTGTGTATGGTTTGGTCAACAAATTAAACATTGTTTTGTGTGAAATGGTAAAATTATAGCTAGCAAGTCTGACACTGGAAAAACTTGTGTAATAACCACTGAGGCACACCTCAGTTCCTTCCTGGATGACTGTGGGATAACAAGTGAATAACCAAAATATAAATTATAGTCTCATTTAACTACCAAAGTTTACTATAGCTCTGCCATTCCTTTCAAAAGATTTGTAAAATTGTCATCCTTGATATTGTCTCTCTTTTTTCTTGTTTTTTACTCCTATTATTTTCTATATACTCCTTACTCCCGTGTTCCATTGTACACTGACTTTGCCTGTGTCCTCTAGAATAAACTTTATCTTTCAGTGTACCAGAGTGTACCTCTAATTAATCTACCACATTTTTGTTTTAGTGTAACTTTAGTAAGTAACTATAGTGTAATTATATTATTAAAGTAAGCTATTGTTTTAAAGAATTAACAATTGTTATTTACTATTACTGTGATGATAGAGCTGATGAGTTAGCCAAAGAATCTGCCTTTAAAGGAGATGTTGAGTGTAACCTTGGATTGTCACTGAGCAGTCTGAAAGCATTAGTACACCAAGAACTTCAACAAAATCTTGTAGATCTGAGGCAAAGTGAAATCGACACCAGTAATTCCATTCATCATCATGCTATCATGCATGATGAGCCACACATCTATGATTCATCCAATAAAATCAGCAGACTTCTAGATGTTACTACTGCTCGGCTTAGACTCTGTTACATGTATCTCTGGGCATTCTCATTATATGCTGATGTAGACCTGCCCAAATGTAAACTGTGTCAGCAAAATTATTCGCACACTCGCTGTCACTATGTGATGCAGTGCGAAAAGATACGTGAATTCAGAGACAATTCTATTACCAATGTTCCAACGATGTGTAAATATTTACTTCAAAATGATATGCTACCAAACATTTTAGCCAAATATCCCCAGTTTGCTAACTGTGGGTAGTAACTAAGTGATTGTAACCTATCCACCGCTGCCCACTGGATGGGGTGCGGTGTGCAAGATAAATATACCAATTGTGACACTAGCTCTCCATATATGTCAGTCGCTTAATTTAAAAAATGTACTTGTGGTCGATCTCGAACCCATTTGATAATGTTACTCCTTATACTGAATTTTGTAACTAGCTCATCAAGATTGTAACTTGTTTAGCTAAATGCAGTCTCCGTGGTGTAGTGGTAAGACACTCGCCTGGTGTTCCGCGAGCGCTATGTCATGGGTTCGTATCCTGGCCGGGGAGGATTTACTGGGCGCAATTCCTTAACTATAGCCTCTGTTTAACGCAACAGTAAAATGTGTACTTGGATGAAAAAACGATTCTTCGCGGCAGGGGATCGTATTCCAGGGACCATAGGATTAAGGACTTGCCCGAAACGCTACGCGAACTAGTGGCTGTACAAGAATGTAACAACTCTTGTATATATATATAAAAAAAAAATAAAAAAAATTAATGAATTGTGGGGTTCAGTCCATGAGCCCAATATGTTTCTCTGTAACCCTTTCCACTACTGCCCACAAGATGGGTATGGGGTGCATAATAAATGAACTAAACTAAAAAAACTGTCTCATTTCAGTGATCTTTTTATCTTTGTGCTTGAGAATACCTTGCAGCAATCTACCTCACTTTTTTGTATAGTCGTATATTTTTTTTTATATCTAGATATTTTTTATAATTGTCTTTTTTTCCATCAAACAGCCCTTTAATGCAAACTAGTATAGACTCAGAACTAAACCTCTTATCTAGTATCTATGATAATCATCACTTTAATGATCAAAATTGCAGGTATACAGCACATGATGTAAACAATCTTTTAACATATAATCACAATGTTTCTGTAATTAACTTGAATGTAAGATCTCTAATCAAACACTTTGATGATGTTAATGCCCTAATTCAAACAGTTGACAACAAATTCTCTTTTTGTGCTTGTGGGGAACCAACTCATGAGATTTATATATATTTAATTTATATGAATTTATATATACGTTAATTTATATATTTGGATAGCATTTGTATGATGTTTAGCGGACTGTGTTTCTGCAATATTCTCACAAATCGACTCCTTACATATTAGGGGTTTATATTAAATTTGTATATATGCAGCCAATCAAACTACAGTATTAAACTACATATTTATTTATTTATTTATTTATTTATTTATTTATATACAAGAAGGTACATTGGTGTCATGTTCACAGAAAATGGTACCATCCGTTTTCTATGTGTGGCGGAGCAGACGCCAGAGAGAGAAGGTAAACAATAGAGCGTACAGGACGCCCGCCAAGCTTGGTAGCTACTAGTCATGTAATCATATTAAATATTAAAGTCAGTAACCAAGTCATGACTTTACATCAACCCTACAACCAAGACTTCCTCAGTAACACACAAACACCACATTGGCGACGAGGATGAACTGTGAACGCAGGTATTTGTTCAGTTTCAAACACAAGGGAGAAGCATGCTGCCTGGAGGAGGAAGAGAAGCTGTGAGCGCCATACCCGATGCTGTATGCTAACCGATGCTGTGTGCTAACCAATGCTGTGTGCTAAACGATGCTGTGTGCTAACCGATGCTGTGTGCTACCCAAGCTGTGTGCTACCCAAGCTGTGTGCTACCCAAGCTGTGCTGAAGAAACTGTACTGAGGAATCTGCCGACGTTGTGTACGAAACGACGCTTTGATGTGTACAAAACCTGATGTTTTGGTTACGAAACGACGCTTCGTGCTACAAAATTCATCACACTGAACTGACTGCTGTACCAACTGCTGCACCAACTGCTGCACCAACTGCTGTACCAACTGCTGTACCAACTGCTGTACCAACTGCTGACAACTGCTGTGCTGCTGTGAGTAGGAACAACACATGTACACAAGGGCTAGGTAAGAAGTCAGTTGCTGCTATATTGTGCACTGTTGTGAACTTTTGCATTAAAATGCTTGTGTGCTTTGCAAAATTAAAGTAATTACAGTGAATTCTTGACTAACATATACAGTGCAGTAAGTGTTTAATATTCTGAGGAACATTTAAGTGATAAGTTACATTTATTCAGTAAAAATGGCAAATATACCTCAGTTTCCTGCATTTGATCCTGACTGTGACCAGACAAACCTGTCACAGAGGTGGGTCAAATGGCTTAAAAAGTTTGAAAATTTGTTGATAGTTTCTGACATCAAAAGTGCTGAAAGAAAGCGTGCCTTTCTACTTCATTATGCAGGTGATAGAGTTTGTGACATCTTTGACACACTGAAAGACACTGGTGGTGCCAAAGATTATGACACTGCCAAAGCCAAACTAACAGAGCATTTCAAACCAAGGCAAAATACTGCTATGGAAATTATGCATTTCAGGAGAGCAAAACAACTCTCTAATGAAACTGTGGATCAATACCACACACGTCTGCAGGGGTTAACAGCCCATTGTGAGTTTGCTGATGTTGACAAAGAAATCAAACAGCAAATAATTGAATCATGCACATCTACACGTCTTCGTCGAAGAGCTCTAGAACTTGTTGATGATGACAGTTCTCTTACCAAGATACTGGATATGGCTCGTCGAATGGAAGATGCTGCACGTGATGCTCGTGTCATGGAGTGCAGTGCTAATAACGGTTCTGCCACTGTTACTAACAGTGATGCGGTACGTAAGGTTCAGGGAGGACACCGTGATCAAAGAAGATATCATGCCAAACCTAACAGTAAATTTAGCCGAGAACCACGTCACAACTGGGGTCAAGGAACAAGGCTCAAGCAGTCACAACGACCCACATCAGAGGGTGTCAACAATAAATGTTACAATTGTGGAGGAGACTACCCACACCAAGATAATGTTTGTCCTGCTCAAGGTAAGAAGTGCTATGAGTGTGGAAAACTAGGTCATTTTGGTGCTATGTGTCGTTCCGCACTAAAGAAACTACAGTTAGTGAATAAAAGCACTGTACGAGGATCAGGTCATAGGGGTCGAGGTGGTAAACACAATATTGCACCTCATATCCAGAATGTTAATAATGTACAAGACAACATTTCATTACAACCAGTCTCAGATGACAGTGAATGTGATTATACTTATGGAGTACAAGCAATCACAGAATGGAATGATCTTCCAAACAACCCAGAGACATGTGTATACATTGCTGGTATTTGTCTCAAAGTTCTCATTGACACTGGATCAAACATTGACACCATTGCTGAGTGCCACTATGAAAAATTTAAAAAACAGTTCCCAAAGCTTGAGAACTATAATGGCAAAGCCACTGCCTATGCTTCAAAGGTAGCCTTGCCAGTGATTGGAACTTTCACTGCAGAGATTAAGTCAAAGAATGCAATGCTCACTACTACATTCCATGTTGTTAGGAATGCAAAGGAGTCTTTACTCAGTTACAAGACTTCAACCAAATTGGGGCTACTTCAGCTTTCTAATGCTGTAGCAGTGGAATCTGCAAACAATGTTGATGGTATTGTTGCTGAATTTTCGGATCGATTTAAATCCATAGGTTGTTATACTGATAGCAAAGTACATCTGCATATCAACCCAGATGTAATTCCAGTTGCCCAACCACATCGCCGACAACCATTCCATACTCGCAAGAAAGTCGATGCCGAACTGGATAGGCTGATGGAACTAGATATCATTGAACCAGTAACAGGCCCAACACCATGGGTAAGCCCAATTGTCACTCCACCAAAGCCGAAGAATCCAGATGAGATACGCATTTGTGTGGACATGCGTGTTCCCAACAAGGCAATAATGCGTGAACGCCATCCTACACCGACTGTAGATGATATGATCTACCGCTTGAATGGTGCAACTATATTCAGCAAGTTAGATTTAAACAAGGGCTATCATCAGCTTGAACTTGATGATGAGAGTCGCTTCATCACAACGTATACGACACATCGAGGTCTGTATAGGTACAAGCGCCTGAGTTTTGGTATCAACAGTGCTGCCGAGGTATTCCAGCACATCATCAGCCAGGTATTGCAAGATATACCTAATGCTGACAACATGTCTGATGACATCATTGCTTATGGCCGTACCCAAGCTGAACACGACAAAGCTCTTCGTGCAACATTGCAACGCTTACGAGAAAAGAATCTGACGTTAAGCCGAGCAAAGTGTGAGTTCAATCAACATAAAATTGAATTCTTTGGACATGTACTTAGTGACAAAGGTCTGTCTCCAGATCCTAAGAAAGTTGCAGATATCAAGAATGCTGCACCTCCTTCAACGTCCACTGAAGTACATAGTTTTCTGGGAATGGCAAACTACTGTTCTCGCTTCATTCCAGATTTTGCTACCATTACGAAGCCTCTACGTGAGCTCCTGAAGAAAAATGCATCATGGTACTGGAGCGATATCGAGCAAAATGCATTTGATGCTGTGAAAGATGCACTAGTAGAGAATGCGACTGCTGCATACTTTGATCCATCAATGGACACTGAGTTAACGGTGGATGCTAGTCCTGTTGGATTAGGTGCTGTTTTAGCCCAACACAAACCTGGTCAACCAGATTCCAGAGTAGTAATTGCCTACGCCAGCCGTTCTCTCACAGATGTTGAGCAACGATACAGTCAGACAGAGAAGGAAGCTCTTGCTCTTGTATGGGGCTGTGAACACTTCAATGTGTATCTGCTTGGTGCGCCCTTCACCACGATGGTCACTGACCACAAACCGTTGGAGACCATCTTCAATAATCCAAAGTCCAAACCACCAGCTCGCATTGAGAGATGGGCTCTTCGTCTGCAACCATACAACTTTACGGTGAAATACAAGCCGGGTGCAGGCAATCCCGCTGATTACATCAGTCGACATCCTGCAAACAGTTTCACCATCACCAAGCATCAGCAAGTTGCCGAGGAATATGTACACTCTGTAACCTGTGATGCAGTCCCTAAGGCTCTCACTCTTGATGAAATCCGTACTGCAACCCTGGAGGACCCAACTCTGCAAGCAACAGTGGATGCATTGACTAAGAAAAAGTTTCCACGCATCCCACCCTCAGGAGTTGACCAAGATGCATTCAAAGCACTTGAACGCATCCAGACAGAATTAAGTGTTACGCAACAACGCGACACTGTGCTGCGAGGCACTCGTATCGTGATTCCAGCTGTTCTCCAGCAACGTGCTCTGAAGCTTGCACATCAAGGACACCAAGGTCTTGTTAGGACGAAACAGCTGCTAAGAGAAAAGGTGTGGTTTCCTGGCATTGATCGTCAAGCAAAGGATATGCATGATGCCTGTGTCCCTTGCCAAGCTGCAGTGGATACTTCAAGACCAACACCTCTACAACCTTCACCACTACCTGCTGCACCATGGACGGAAGTATCGATGGACTTCTGCGGACCACTACCAACTGGAGAGTACTTGATGGTAGTCATTGATGATCACTCACGTTATCCAGAAGTAGAAATCATCACTTCCACATCTGCAAAGGCTGTCATCCCGAAACTCGACAAGATCTTTTCAAACTTTGGCATTCCCGAAGTTGTCAAGACAGACAATGGACCGCCATTCAATGGACAAGACTTCGTCAACTTTTCTGAGCATATTGGATTCAAACACCGCCGTGTGATGCCACTACATCCTCAAGCAAATGGAGAAGTTGAGAGATTCATGCAACCTCTCATGAAAGCGGTACGCTGTGCTCATGCCGAAGGACGATCCTGGAAACAAGTTATGTATGCTTTTCTCAGGAACTACTGTGCAACACCATATGGAACACTGGGCAAGTCGCCTGGCGAACTTTTATTTGGACGTCCTATGAGAATCGCACTACCCGTCATGCCAGCCGAGGTAACGGATAAACGTCTCGCTCAGAAGGATGCACTAGCCAAGGGCAAAATGAAAATTGCTCATGATCAACGTGCAAAGGAACAGTTCATAAAGGTTGGTGACACTGTTCTCGTTAAAAAGAAAAAAGAGGGAAAGTTAGATATGCCGTATGATACAAAACCATATAAAGTGATTAGTGTAAAAGGAACTATGGTAACAGCTAGTAATAGAGATCATAGTATAACACGTAATATGGCTTATTTCAAAGTGATCCCAACTAGTGTAGAAAATGATGAAGTGCAAAGTCGTGCAAAAGAAAAAAAAATAGTTATAACCCGACAAACAATTCATCAAGGAATGTTATTGCATTTAAGGACTCTCGTCCTAAACGTCATGTTAAACGCCCTACACGATTTGATGATTAATTGTGTTCCTATGTAATGAAAAGTATTTACTTATTGTGCTAAACTAAATTTAATATTGTTTGAATAATGCAGATATCTCATTCAATATTTTGTAACTTTGTATTACAGTTTCTTTCATGTTTGTTTAACATTGCATATGTATTTTTAACATTGAAATCCTTTGTGGAAAAGATTAAGTTGTTTAAATTCTTTGTGTGCTTAATTAATGTTAAATGTATGCAGTATCTCTTGATATGGTAATAACTTACTTTGTGTCAATAACTTTGCTTTGTGCTACAAGCATGGTAGACATCCTGTATTCATTCTTTTTAAAGAAAAGGAGGGATGTCATGTTCACAGAAAATGGTACCATCCGTTTTCTATGTGTGGCAGAGCAGACGCCAGAGAGAGAAGGTAAACAATAGAGAGTACAGGACGCCCGCCAAGCTTGGTAGCTACTAGTCATGTAATCATATTAAGTATTAAAGTCAGTAACCAAGTCATGACTTTACATCAACCCTACAACCAAGACTTCCTCAGTAACACACAAACACCACAATTGGGTTTGTGAGAATACATAGCATAGTACAGTAATTGTACTCTTGTAAAGCCACTAGTACGCTCAGCGTTTCGGGCAGGTCCTTAATCTAACAGATAATTTTAAGTAGGTAAATTCTATCAGAATTAATAAAATGATAACAAATACATTACAAGAAAAAAAATGAGATGAGAGAGATTAGTAAGTATATTAAAGCACATTGGTATATTAAAGCTCTGATTGATTACATTGACAGCTTGATTGGTAATTTAAACAAGATTAATAGACACCATACAGCAGATTGACAGCACATATAAGAAGACAGCAATGATCGCAATGATAAAGATGTTCAGATTGGGTACATAAAGATTGGGAGATTGGGTAGCAATAAATACAGTGCAGTTTTAAAGCAAAAGGTAAAAAACTATGAAGATGAAATTAGGTACTTTTTAGTATTGTTTTTGAATGATGCAAAAGTTGGACAGCTTTTCAATTCAATAGGGAGTGAGTTCCATAGACTGGGTCCCTTTATTTGCATAGAGTGTTTACACAAATTAAGTTTGACTGGGGATATCAAAGAGATATTTATTTCTGGTGTGGTGATAATGGGTCCTATTACATCTGTCCAGGGAGAGTTTCAGAGCAGGATTTGCATTTAAGAACAGGGTTTTGTAAATGTAGTTGACACAAGAGAATTTGTGGAGTGAGGTTATGTTTAGCATGTTTAGGGAGTTAAACAAGGGGGCTGAGTGTTGTCTGAAAGCAGAATTTGTTATTATTCTGATAGCAGATTTTTGCTGGGTAATGATGGACTTGAGATGGTTTGCAGTAGTTGAACCCCATGCACAGATACCATAATTAAGATAGGGATAGATTAGTGCATAATATAGAGAGAGATGAGAGAAGAGTTAGGTACATAATATCTGATTTTGGAGAGTATACCAACTGTTTTAGAGACTTTCTTAGTTATGTGTTGTATGTGGGTACTGAAGTTGAGTCTCTTGTCTAGGAATATGCCAAGAAACTTTCCATCATTTTTATTGCTAATGTTTACATTGTCTATCTGAAGCTGAACAGTCTCCGTGGTGTAGTGGTAAGACACTCGCCTGGCGTTCCGCGAGCTCTATGTCATGGGTTCGTATCCTGGCCGGGGAGGATTTACTGGGCGCAATTCCTTAACTGTAGCCTCTGTTTAACGCAACAGTAAAATGTGTACTTGGATGAAAAAATTATTATTCGCGGCGGGGATCGTATTCCAGGGACCTGCCTGAAACGCTACGCATACTAGTGGCTGTACAAGAATGGAACAACTCATGTATATATCTCAAAAAAAAAAAAAATTGCATTTGTAGATTTGCTTCCAAATAAGATTTATTTATTTATTTATTTATTTATATATATATACAAGAAGGTACATTGGGTTTGTGAGAATACATTGAATAGTACAGTATTTAGTTTGTAACAAATTTGTAACAAATTAGATGGCCAAATTAGATGGCCCAAATTTGTAACAAATTAGATGGCAAATTCCTTGGCATTCTCATTGACCACAAGCTGAATTTCCAGGGACACATTCTAAATATATCAAAAAAAGTTTCAAAAACTGTGGGCATTCTTTCTAAGATCAGATATTATGTACCACGCCCTGCTCTGGTGACTCTCTATTACTCCCTTATCTATCCTTATCTCAACTATGGTATTTGTGCTTGGGGTTCTACTACCCAAAATCACTTACGTCCTCTAATTACCCAACACAAAGCCGCTATTAGAACAATATCCAACTCTGGCCCCAGACATCACTCGGTACCCCTACTCAAATCTCTTAATATGTTAGATATTAAGTCACTGCACATTCTCTCATGTGTATTATACATATATAAAACGCTAAACTATAATGCCAATCCTGATCTTAAAAGCTTCATAGAAGGTTGTAACAGAACCCATGAGCACCACACCAGAAATAAATACAGTTTTGATATTCCTAGAGTACGTCTTAATCAAACTAGAAATGCTCTGCAAATCAAGGGGCCCAGAATGTGGAATGACCTTCCCAACCATGTTAAAGACTGTACCTCTCTCAACCAGTTTAAGATAAAAACTAAACACTACCTAATAAATTCCCTGTAATCTACCTCACTCCTCTATTGTCAACCCATGTCTGTTATTTTCTTTTTTTTCTTTTTTTTTAATCAACACTGTTTGTCAACCTATTGTATTTGTGCTGCTTTTTCAGTCATGTTCCCCCTTTTTTTTTATCTTTATTTGTATTTGTTCTCAACATCTTTTATTCTTTATGCTCAATTAGTATTAAGTTCTAGATATTAATGTTTTTCTTGCCTGAAACGCATTGCGTAATAGTGGCTTTAGGCATTGTATGTACTAGCTCTATCTATATATCAATCCATTAATGTAACATCACTTGTATGTATATACCTTACCTGAATAAACATCTGAATCTGAATCTGTATTCACAATCTTGTAAAGTCACTAGTACGCGCAGCGTTTCGGGCAGGTCCTTAATCAAACAGATAATATTAAGTAGGTAATTTCTATCAGAATTGATAAATGATAACAAATACATTGCAAGAGAAAAATGAGATGAGAGAGCTTAGTAAGTAAATTAAAGCACATTGTTATATTAAAGCTCTGATTGATTACATTGACAGCTTGATTGGTAATTTAAACAAGATTAATAGACACCATACAGCAGATTGACAGCAATGATCACAATGGTAAAGATGCTCAGATTGGGTACATAAAGATTGGGAGACTGGGTAGCAATAGATACAGATAAACAAGATTAATAAACACCATACAGCAGATTATCAGCACATATAAGAAGACAGCAATGATCACAATGGTAAAGATGTTAAACAATAATAAACACCATACAGCAGATTGGCAGCACATATAAGAAGACAGCAATGATCACAATGGTAAAGATGTTCAAATTGGGAACATAAAGGTTGGGAGATTGGGTAGCAATAGATACAGTGCAATTTTAAGGCAAAAGGTGAAAAACTATGAAGATATAAGTAAATAAATAAATAAATAAATAAATGTTTATTTAGGTAAGGTACATACATAAAGAGATTTTACAAAGTTTGTTGGGTTAATAGATAGAGCTAGTACATACAATGCCTAAAGCCATTATTACGCAAAGCGTTTCGGGCAGGAAAAACATTAATGACTAAAGCTTAAAACTAATGGGTAAAAAGAATAAAATGTGTTGAGTGTAACAGTGCAAGTATTTTGCACTCTTTCATGTATAATTGTGAAGTAAATTGTGAGATGTACTTGTGTGTGTGTGTGTGCGTGTGGGTGTGTGTTGGTGAGGAGGCTGCGGTAGTGGAAGAGGGAGCCGGCCTGGCTTGTGCTGACAGGAGTACTATTGAACAAAGAGGTGCCTTGTGTACTGCAGGACCCGCCTGGGTCCTATAAGGGTTAGTTTTGCTTCTTGGGCCTTATTTGGGCATGAGGAAGAGAGTACACAGCTTTCCCCACGTTGGGGAGAGCTGGGAGATTTAGTTAGCGACCGCCTTGGACAGAGAGAGGGTGACCGGCCAGCTTCCTCACCCTGACGGGTGACACCCCCAGGCACCCTCAGGGTGTATCCGTCTGAGTTGTGAGGTGAGAGTGTCAGTAATGCATTGTCTTGATTGGGTGTCTTAGTGGTGACGCGCTAGTGGAGTCTGAACCATTTAGCCATGTATGGTGTGGGCGTGTATGGAGTGGGTGATCCCCCCCCCTTTTAATTTGGTCAATATTGTGTTAAATAGTAGGATGTCAAAGTATTAAGTGGAATAATTTGAGAAAATTTGGATTCAATAAATATCTGTGTAGAATAACAAACTTGACTTTTGTTTAGTCCTCTTTTGAATCAATGTCCACTCAAGTAAGAGTTAAGGCTAGAAAGATATCTTGATGAACACGTGAGAGATAACTAAATTAAGCAGTGTTCCTGTCGCATTGTTTAAGTGGAAGTGAATTTAGATTCAATGACAGGTGGTGGCAGCAAACATTCAGAACATCTTAGAATATCAGTATAGTATAACATCTCTCTCTCTACCTCAGTTTGTAACGGGGGGGGGGGGGTGATGGTCGGGAAATTAGTATAAGTGAAGTAAAGGTAGAAGGAGGAGAGGAGAAGAGAGGGGATGGGTGGATAGAACATGGGGAGGGGTTGAGGCGGGAACTGAGGTAGAGAGAGAGGCGAGCGGGAATAGAAAACGGGGAGCGAACGGGAGAGGGGAGGCAGGAGGGAGAGAATGAAGGAGGAGGAGTAGAGTGATGTAGGAGGAATAAAAAGAAAGGGGAGAGTAGACTGATTTTATTCTACTCTATCGATGATGTTATACTATACTGATATCCTAAGATGTTCTGAATGTTTGCTGCCACCACCTGTCATTGAATCTAAATTCACTTCCACTTAAACAATGCGACAGGAACACTGCTTAATTTAGTTATCTCTCACGTGTTCATCAAGATATCTCTCTAGCCTTAACTCTTACTTGAGTGGACATTGATTCAAAAGAGGACTAAACAAAAGTCAAGTTTGTTATTCTACACAGATATTTATTGAATCCAAATTTTCTCAAATTATTCCACTTAATACTTTGACATCCTATTATTTAACACAATATTGACCAAATTAAAAGGGGGGGGGGATCACCCACTCCATACACGCCCACACCATACATGGCTAAATGGTTCAGACTCCACTAGCGCGTCACCACTAAGACACCCAATCAAGACAATGCATTACTGACACTCTTACCTCACAACTCAGACGGATACACCCTGAGGGTGCCTGGGGGTGTCACCCGTCAGGGTGAGGAAGCTGGCCGGTCACCCTCTCTCTGTCCAAGGCGGTCGCTAACTAAATCTCCCAGCCCTCCCCAACGTGGGGAAAGCTGTGTACTCTCTTCCTCATGCCCAAATAAGGCCCGAGAAGCAAAACTAACCCTTATAGGACCCAGGTGGGTCCTGCAGTACACAAGGCACTTCTTTGTTCAATAGTACTCCTGTCAGCACAAGCCAGGCCGGCTCCCTCTTCCACTACCGCAGCCTCCTCACCAACACACACCCACACGCACACGCACACACACACACACAAGTACATCTCACAATTTGCTTCACAATTATACATGAAAGAGTGCAAAATACTTACACTGTTACATATCCCCCTATCTCCCCCAAAATGAAGCTTTTTGTAGTGGGATCCAATCAAGATTGAATCACACTCGAAAACTTCATTTAGTGGAGACATAAAATAAAAAAAGTAAGAATAAACATGTCAACAAGGTGCATAAAAAAATACAAGAAAATACATCCTAAGTAAAAAAAAAATGACAAAATCCTAGCTAAAATATTTCAGTTCAATTTTCACTGGGTCTATTTTTTAAACAAAATTTTTTCAATATTTTCCAGTAGACTAAAATGTCTTAAAAGTCTCTGAAGATGTGACACCGGGAAACACAATTTGCAGGCAGGAATGAGGGTCGTAGCAATGCTTCCCGATTCATCAGCTTCCGGATGCTGCTCCTTCAGGCGCCACAACAACGCTGTTAACCGGGGTCAGAGCCAAGAGCCTACTAGGTGCACTATACCGCTTACTCGCCAGCCCCCGTCACGTCAGGGTCAGCCCACGCCGAGCATCTACTGGCCAGCGTTTTTGGGGTCCTGGCGCGACCATTGGGGCGGCAATTTTCACTCCCAAACTACAGACCCGCGCTGCTCTTCCAGCGACGTCCTTCTGCCCACATCCCTCGACGGAGTCTTCGGTCTGTACTGTCACGCTGTCTCACACACGGCCACAAGATGATGTGTCTGCCAGCAAGTGGCAGCCAATGAAGGCAACCGGGCTGGTCTAGACACAGCTTCCTTGCGTGTAGTGCTCCCAACACCAAGCACCAGACTAAGTGCCAAGTGTGAGCATCTTGGGCCCCGCTAGTGACCAATGACCATCACTAGGGGCCGGGCGCCATCCGTCACAGGCTGGTCGTATACGGTGGCCCATGCATCTTCTTCTTTCTCCCTTCTTTCTTCTCTCTTCTCTCTTCTTTCTTCTTCTTTCTCTCTTCTTTCTTCTTCCTTCTTTCTCGTTCAACCAGTGGGGTCGTCGACAGGACAACCTGGGGGTCCACTGGGGTCCAACGGGGTCGCCTAAAGTTGGTAACCGGCAACATGGGGACCAATGGGGTCGCCTTAATAGTAACAGACAACCAGAGTCCACCGTAGTCAGCTTGGGGTCCACTGGAGGTTGCCGTGCGAGGATGACAGGCAACATGGGGTCCACTGGGGTCCGTTGTTGATGAACCGATGGTAATGGACCGGACTGGGGTCGTTCTTCTTCCGCATCCAGTGGGGTCGTCGACAAGACAACCTGGGAACCGCTGGGGTCCTGATGATAGTGGGACATCGTCATCTGGGGTCCAATTTTCGGTACCCCGGTGATATTGGGGTCTACTGAGGACAGCCTGAGAGGCTTATCCTCCATGAGTGGAGACTGGGGTCGTACTTGAGGCGTGACTGAAGGTGTCACTCTTGAAGCCTCTGTGTGGGGAACGACCCGAGGGTCGTCCCGGGGTCCGTCTGGACCTGTAGTGCCCCACCACTGGTCCACAGCTGGTTGGTGGACGTCTGCATGAGGGATGACCTTGAGAGAGAGTACTGCTCCGCCCTGGTGGTCGCGGAGGTTGTTGGTAGTCAACACTCTCATCCTCCCCTGGGAGTCTTCAAACATAACTCCTCCACTCCAACCTGAGAAAAGAGTGTAAGAGCCACAGTATGCTGTCCAGGACCAGGTGTCAATAGTTAAACGTGCTAAAACGAGCATAGTCTTCACCAAGCCAAGTATAGTCGAGCACTGGACTGACTGATCTTTAAAACCTAACATAATGAAAATTAACTCCACAAAAGCTACACCTCTAGCTCTGAACTTTCTCCCACATTTAACAAAATACACAATAAATCCCTTACACTATGTAAAAGCTTAACCTGACATTTAATTTCTAGGTTGCTAATGCTAGATACTTAATCTAGGGACTATTCTAAATCAATTTAAGATTAACTCTCGTGGTGATTAAAACTACGATTGTTCCTCGGTAAGCTACGCCTGTTAACTACGTCTGACCCGCCCTTGGGGAAAAACATCCAACACTAGCAGCCGTCCTCCCTAAGACACAATTCACGACCAGAATGTTTGAGGTCAGTCTCGCTGCCAACATGACCCCCTCTATGATGATAACTCAGCTACACTCTAGGTGACGGAGCACCGTCTGCGGCCTTATCGTTAAGATCTAGAACTCGAGGCAACTCCATGTACCTCAGAAATGTATCAGTAAGCGTCCTTCACTGATAATTTTCCAGACAACCTGCCGAACAGATTGCTGTACAACCTATAACTGGGTTGTACACCCCTGGAAGTTATGAAGAGAAACGAGAACTAATTTCTGTCCATAGATTTCAGAGCGAAGCGCATACCCCAAACTTTCTCTAGTTTCCCGTATGTCGCACTAATCATAACACTTAAAATACGTGTGGCTCCGAGCAACGAATCGCGAGCCCGCTTAGTCCTACGCTTATTCCCTACACTTAATTATATACACTAGTATACAGCAAGGCCAGTGTCACCAACACCGCCTCACTAGACTGCCTCATACACAAGCAGCCTCTTACAGAATGATAATCTCAAAATTACCACTAAGTTTAACAAAAACTTACAATGATTCTTTAATTTCAATGACAATTACTCTACATTTTAATGTATGGCACACGTGATGTTAACAAAATCGCCAAACTCGCGAATTAAAATGAAAATCGCCAATATAAGAACTCGCCAAATTAAAATCGCGAAAATCACCAATTTTCTAGTCACTAAGTTTCTCTACTAGTAGCTGGTCTGAGCTCACAAGACACATGAGTCGAGGATAATTAATATCCTAAACCGCTGGCACCATTGTAACCGGGGGGGGGGGGGTGATGGTCGGGAAATTAGTATAAGTGAAGTAAAGGTAGAAGGAGGAGAGGAGGAAAGAGGGAGAAGAGAGGGGATGGGTGGATAGAACATGGGGAGGGGTTGAGGCGGGAACTGAGGTAGAGAGAGAGGCGAGCGGGAATAGAAAACGGGGAGCGAACGGGAGAGGGGAGGCAGGAGGGAGAGAATGAAGGAGGAGGAGTAGAGTGATGTAGGAGGAATAAAAAGAAAGGGGAGAGTAGACTGATTTTATTCTACTCTATCGATGATGTTATACTATACTGATATCCTAAGATGTTCTGAATGTTTGCTGCCACCACCTGTCATTGAATCTAAATTCACTTCCACTTAAACAATGCGACAGGAACACTGCTTAATTTAGTTATCTCTCACGTGTTCATCAAGATATCTTTCTAGCCTTAACTCTTACTTGAGTGGACATTGATTCAAAAGAGGACTAAACAAAAGTCAAGTTTGTTATTCTACACAGATATTTATTGAATCCAAATTTTCTCAAATTATTCCACTTAATACTTTGACATCCTACTATTTAACACAATATTGACCAAATTAAAAGGGGGGGGATCACCCACTCCATACACGCCCACACCATACATGGCTAAATGGTTCAGACTCCACTAGCGCGTCACCACTAAGACACCCAATCAAGACAATGCATTACTGACACTCTTACCTCACAACTCAGACGGATACACCCTGAGGGTGCCTGGGGGTGTCACCCGTCAGGGTGAGGAAGCTGGCCGGTCACCCTCTCTCTGTCCAAGGCGGTCGCTAACTAAATCTCCCAGCCCTCCCCAACGTGGGGAAAGCTGTGTACTCTCTTCCTCATGCCCAAATAAGGACCGAGAAGCAAAACTAACCCTTATAGGACCCAGGCGGGTCCTGCAGTACACAAGGCACCTCTTTGTTCAGTAGTACTCCTGTCAGCACAAGCCAGGCCGGCTCCCTCTTCCACTACCGCAGCCTCCTCACCAACACACACCCACACGCACACGCACACACACACACACAAGTACATCTCATAATTTACTTCACAATTATACATGAAAGAGTGCAAAATACTTGCACTGTTACATGAGAACAAATAAAAATAGAGGTAAAAGAGGGGGGAACATGGTTGAAAAAGCAGCACAAATACAATTATAAATTATTACAGAAAATTACATTCAAACAGCGTTGTTTTGAAAAAAACAAACAAAAAAATACATGGGTTGACAACAGAGGGGTAAGGTAGGTTACAGGGAATTTATTAGGTAGTGCTTCGTTTTTATCTTAAAACTGGTTGAGAGAGGTACTGTCTTTAATATGGTTGGGAAGATCATTCCACATTCTGGGTCCCTTGATTTGAAGAGCATTTCTAGTATGATTAAGTCGTACTCTAGGAATATCAAAACTGTATTTATTTCTGGTGTGGTGCTCATGGGTTCTGTTACAACCTTCAATGAATCTTTTGAGGTCAGGATTGGCATTACAGTTCAGCATTTTATATATGTATAATACACATGAGAGAATGTGCAATGACTTAATATCAAACATATTCAGAGATTTGAGTAGGGGTACCGAGTGATGTCTGGGGCTAGAGTTGGATATTGTCCTAATAGCAGCTTTGTGTTGAGTAATTAGAGGACGTAAATGATTTTGGGTAGTAGAACCCCAAGCACAAATACCATAGTTGAGATATGGATAGATGAGGGAGTAATAGAGAGTCACCAGGGCAGGGCGGGGTACATAATATCTGATCTTAGAAAGAATGCCAACAGTTTTTGAAACTTTTTTTGATATATTTAGAATGTGTCCCTGGAAATTCAGCTTGTGGTCGATGAGAACGCCAAGGAATTTTCCATCTAATTTGTTACAAATTTGGGTATTGTTTATTTTGAGATTTATATGATTAGAGGATTTATTGCCAAACAGAATATAAAACGTTTTGTCAATGTTAAGGGTGAGTTTGTTGGCAGTTAGCCAAAGATGGACTTTCTCTAGCTCAGTATTTACTGTGGCATTTAGAGCAAGGGGGTCAGGACTGGAGTAAATGAAGGTTGAGTCGTCAGCAAATAGAATTGGTTTGAGGTGTTGGGAGGCATTTGGAAGGTCATTAATGTAGATGAGAAAGAGGAGAGGGCCAAGTATGCTGCCCTGAGGAACACCAATGTTCATGGGTAGGGTGGGAGAAATTGTATTTTTCACAGAAACATACTGGAGCCTGTCAGTAAGATAAGATTTGAGGTATTGCAGGGAGTGTCCTCTGACTCCATAATGATGTAATTTAAAAAGGTTTTGGTGGTTGACAGTGTCAAAAGCCGTACGCAGGTCCACAAATAACCCAACAGGGAACTCCTTTTTATCAAGAGCTGCGTGAATCAAGTTAATCATACTAATAAGTGCATCGTTAGTGTTTTTTTTGGGTCTGAAGCCATATTGACAAGAGCTAAGTATATTGTGTTTGGCTAGAAAAGAGTAAAGCTGCTTGTAGATTAGTTTTTCGAATATTTTTGACAAGTTAGGCAGGATTGATATAGGTCTGTAGTTGTTAACATCTGTGTGATCACCACATTTGTGGACAGGGGTTACTCTTGCTTTTTTTAAAATGTCTGGAAAGATTTGGAGTTCAAGTGACTTGTTGAAGAGCAATGCAATACCAGGGGCTAAAGGTCTGGAGGCTTTTTTGTAAACTAAAGTTGGTATCTCCTCGAGGGCACTAGACATGGTTTTAAGGGAAAGGATTATCTCATTGACATCAGTGGAATTAGTAGGCTTTAGGTACAGAGACTGTGGATAGTTATCTGTAAGATAGTCATTAACATCAGTACTTGAAGATGGAATATCATTTGCAAGGGATGACCCAATGGAAGAGAAGAACCTATTGAACTCAATAGCAGAATCAGAGGCTGAAAGCTGACCAACGTTATTGGACAGGAGTGTTGGTTTGTTATTTAAAATCTTCTTTGATCCCAATATTTGTGAAATTGTGCTCCAAGTTTTTTTAATGTTGCTCTTTATTTGGGTAAATTTATCTTCATAGTATTTAGTTTTGGCTCATCTAATTATTTTAGATAGCAATAACGAGTAATTCTTTGAGAATTCTTTGGAGACGGTTCCTAACCTAGACTTCTTCTCAAGGTCGTGTTTTTTGTTAATGGATTTAAGTATTCCCTTTGTAAGCCAAGGATTGTTAAGCCTTTTGTTTGTGACTTGTTTTGTAAGCATTGGACAGTGGGTGTTATAAAGGCTAAGAGTTGTTTGTAGAAAAGATTGCACTGCTAGGTTGATGTTCCCTATGTTACCTAACTCGGACTCCCAGTTGACATTATCAGCAGCAGTTATAAAATTGTTTAAAGCAGTTTCATTGTGCAGCCTAAAGCTTAACTCCCTTGACTCAAGAGGTGGTTTGATAATGTTAGTTAAGAGAAATGTGGGGTAATGGTCTGTAGTGCTATCGGTGATTATACATGAAGTAAGCGGAGAGGTTATGTTGGTCCAGATGTGATCTAGAGTCATAGCAGTACTATCTGTGATTCTAGTTGGTCTAGTGATTAAGGGTATGAGGAAGCAGGAATTCATACAGTTGAGGAAGCTAACAGCAGTAGGGTGTTCAGGCTCGCAGAGGTCAATATTAAAGTCCCCTGCGATAATTAGATGGTTTTTGTTCAGTCTGTTATCTAGTATTAGATTTCTAAGGTTTGAATTGAATTCAGACACATCAGTGTTAGGAATTCTATAGACTGCACCCACAGACAGGACAGACTCGGCACCCTTGACTCTGAAACTGGTGAAGATATACTCCCCACAGCATTCTCTAGTTCTAATTATTTTTAAGCATGTTAGTTCTTGGTGGTAGTAAAGAGCAGTACCACCACCTCTCTGCATTTGACGACAGTTGTGAATTGCCGAGTAGTTAGGCATGTTAAAGAGTTGAGTAGTATCCTCTTTCAACCACGTTTCAGTAAGTATAATAAAAGAGAATTTGTTGTCAATAGTTTCAATCAAGGCACTAACATCATCGAAGTGTTAACCTAGGGATCTAACGTTCAAGTTGATTACAGAGATATTGTGATTATCTGTTAATACATTGTTTACATCATGTGCTGTAAAATATCTGCAATTTTGATCATTGAAGTGATGATTGTCATAGATAGTGGATAAGAGGTTTAGTTCTGGGTCTATACATGACTGCATAAAAAGGCTGTTTGCAGGAAAACAAGGCAAGAATGGCAAATTACAAAATAGAAAACAAAGAAAAAAGTAGAATAAAAATTCTAGAGTAATATAAACTTAATGGTAATTTTAAGTAAAAAGAAATAAAACTTAATGGAAACTAGGAATGTAAAAAATTAACTAGAATAATTAATAACAATAGATGACCAAAAAATTAAAAAAGCAATTAAGAAATCTATAAAATGAAAAGCTTGCTTACTATACTATTATAAGTACACTATAGTTGAATACTAAAGTTACACTAAAACAAACTGAGGTAGTTTAAATAGAGATACACTCAGGAACACTGGATAATGAAGTTAATACTAGAGGACACAGGCAAAGCCAGTGTACTATGGAACATGGGAGTAAAAAGAAAAAAAAGACAATAATAAAGATGACAATATTATTTTTTTTTTTTAAATAAAATTAAAACCTTTTGAAAGGAAAGGCAGAGCTAAAGTACACAAAGGTAGTTAAATGAGATTATAATTTGAATTCAGGCTATACAGCAGTTATCCCACAGTCACTGAGGAAAGAATTAAGGTGAGCTTCAGTGGTTATTGAATAGGTTTTTCCAGTGTCAGTCCTCCTAGCTATAATTTTACCATCTCGCAAAAAACAGTGTTTAATTGTCGGGGAATTTTTGCAGAAGCCACGCAGTTTAAAAAAGAGATTATGCCTGAACCTGGTCAGACATTCATTCACATAAACAGTGGATTTACTAGCGACTGCAGATGAGATAAGATCAGACTTGCGGGAGCAGCTAACTAGTTTTAAACGAATTCTCCTGTTATTAGTACCAGATGATTTGGTACCCACTCTATAAGCTGCTTTGATGTCATTTTTTTGGATCGAATACCTTAACTTATCCTGCAATACTTTGATCACGATGGCAGCACAGTCTTCACCATCAGTTTCTTGGGGAAAATCGCGTGAAGAGATAATTACAGACTCAAGTAGTTTATGTTGGTCTGTCTCGTCTTGGGTAACAGTGTGTTGTTGTTGTAGGTTGTTCAGATGGTTCTCAAACTGTTGCAATATTTCTTCCTGTTTTTTAGTGGTTTCATCTGGATTAAAGTTAGTAACTGTGTTCTTGAGGAGGTTTAATTCCTGTTCGAGGTTGACGACTTTGGTATATAGATCTTGATTGTTCTTGAGTAAGTCACCAGCTTCATTCTGCAAAGATAATAATGAGCCTTGCAGGTTCATTATTAAGGCCGACTGCTCTTTGATTACTTTCATTTGATCTTCATGTACTTGAGTTAATAACTTGAGCCAAGGGTTATCAGCAAGGCGCTTGAAGTCAGAACAAGGGGCAGCAGCTCGTTTGAGTTGGTCCATATGGCTACCTAATTTTTTTTTTTTTTTTTTTTTTTTTACATGCAGAGCATGCAAATTAAATACAATAAAAATACAGAATACATAAAGGAAAACAATAGACCACCGGCCAGAAGGGCCGACAGCCGAGCACAACAAAACAGCATAGCACAACAAAACACATACACAAGAAAAACATGAAAAATACAGCATACATCAAAACATAAAACAGAATACAATGGCAATCCAACAATCACAGTACAAAACAACACCTCCAAAAAACAAAACATACAACAAGAGGCAACAGGTAAAGCAACAGAAAATCAATACATTAACGCCCCGTAACAAAAGGCGAGGCCAATTACAATAAAAAAGCAGGCAAAAACACAAGTCACTAAACACCGGCCTGAAGGGCCAACATCAAAAACACAAGAAAACAAAAGAAAAATAAAACACACAGCAAGCACACAGACTACGAAAAGATCTCATACTTGTCCGGCCACTCTTCCGCCGGGAAGCGAATACAGTACGCTTCCCAAAGTAACATAATGTCCTCCGAAACATGGCCACTATTGAGCGTACGAGGATCGGGCATTAACTCTGGCACACCCACAATAAAACACTTAGCCCGACGAATCCAGATGGTAGAAGGGCACCACGGAGCAGGACGCACACGGTCAACAATTTCAAAATGCAACGGATGGTCAGCATCCATCGCCACTCCGGAGGCCAAGATGAGAGGGAGAGGCTCCTTCCCAAGAGGCCGGGCAATGGGCAGCACACTGGGAGCCTCCTCAGCTGCCTCACAGGGCTCCTCGGCAACCACTGAACGTTGCACCTGCTGGGACCCCCCACGCTTGGCATCCTTTTTCAGCACCAGCTTGATGCCTCGGCTCGTACCAGGATCCACACCATCCACGCCCGTAGGAGCAACCACCTCCCACTGCGGAGAACCTTCTGCAGGAGAAAGAACAGGAGGTAAATTAGACGCACAGTCATCGTCAACAGCCGACACATGGACATCAGCCACCACCAGCGTCGTAGAGCACGAGGCACCTGGAACCGCCACACCATCTCCCGAAGCTCCACCCGCGTCGTAGTCCTCCATATCAGCCCAAGCAGTAGAAGAGCGCCTAGAACGCTTGGGCACTGGCCGCACATCCTCACAGCCGGAGGCGGACCCAGAACCACGGCCCTCACGAACCGGGCGAACCAACGCCCGTCGCAGTACTTCAGCAGCCTCAACCACATGGGGAACCGGGCCGCACACAACAGGATGCTCCGCAGCACCCCCAACACCCAACACAGCCGGAACACCTGGCGAGGGCGCAGAACCAGGCGCAGCAGCAGGAATCGAGGAAGACGCAGACGCACTCGGCTGAGGGGCAACAAGCACCGGGGGCATGTCGGGTGACGAAGGAGGGGCCGCATCAGCAGCGACTGGGACCTGCTCCACTTCATCTCCGGAATCCACGCCCTGAGGGAGCGGCGGGAAATCCTCCTCCCGGAATAAGTTAACGGGCGCAGCAGGTGTCTCAGAGCACCCGGCAGCCTGATGCCCCAACTGGCCACACTGGAAACAAGTACGGGGCTGCCGGGCATAATACACCCGTAGTAGCCCAGCAGCCGGACAGAAGATGGGATATCCGACCGCAGGCGCATACCTAATGTACGGACATTCGTCTGCTTCCCAGCATACTTCCCCGAGGACAGCTTGTTCACCCGCACACTGATGACTGCACCATACCTCCCGAAGAAGCGCCGGAGAAGGTTTTCAGGGAACTCCAGGGGCGCACCGTGCACACTGACATATGTCAGGGCACCACTTCGGTCCGAGATCGTAACGGAGCCGGCGCCATCCGGCAACTGCAATGAACGCCCCTCGTTCCGCCGGAGGAAGTCCCGATACTCCTCCCCCACGAACTTGACAATCACCTGGTGGGCCGTAACAAGCTCAACGCCATACACAGCTTCCACCGGGACACGAAGCATGTCACACATAACTAACTCAACAGCCGGATAACCAGCCTTACACGTGAATTCCAGTCCCACGGAATTTACCCTCAACACAGGAGGAATAGCCAGGCCCCCCATGGCAAAAAGGCCACGTCAGCACGCAGCCAGGCAGGCAACAACACTGGACAGGGAGGGTAAGAGACCCCCACACCCCCTGCCGGCGAAAAAACTGCAACCTCCCCAAACTGCCGGAGTGTTCAGACGACACGTCTTCACCCTACGGCTGCTCAGGTGGAACTCATATGGCTACCTAATAGTTGCATGGCCCGTGTCAGAGACGGCGCTGCGCCCAGCTGAGATTGTTTGTTATTGTTGACGGGGGGAGAGTCGGTACCCCCCACGGCGGCCACCGAGGGGGAGATAGCTGAATTAATCATGTTGTTAGCCTGGCTAGTAGGGTTATTCTTGTTTGGTGTGCTTTCTTTCTTAAGGGTCTTACTGGTCTTACTTTGCATGGTAGCAGGATAAATGTATGCAGGAACAAATAGGGAAGACTCGTTGATAGGCAGCAGTGAACGTCGGGTACAGCTTCCTAGCTCCAGGGAGCAACACTAGTGAGGTCGAAATGAGAGAATTACGGGTTGGTCTTGTTGGTTTTCTCAATCACATTTGGGTCACTGTGTACTTAGCTGCTTTCGGGTGATGCTACATCATTTGTTGGTAGCCGAGAGCTCAAGGATCAGCTGATAAAAGAGGAGGGAGGGCAGGGCCGACAGGTGTTGTTGACGTTCGTTCGTTCGTCCCTAAGTTCCTAAGTTCCCTTAGGTTCCTAAGTTCGTTCGTCCCTTAGTTCGTCCTAAGATGTAATTAGGTACTTTTTAGTATTAATTTTGAATGATGTATAAGTAAGTAAGTAATTATCAAAAGAAGGCACCAAACCGGGCCAATGTAGCAACCATCAAATGTAGCACCATCAAATGTGCAGAATAATCAAAGGGCGCTAAATATCACCAAGGATGCCAATATGAGAACAAAAACGCATAAAGCGAACGATATCAAAAGTATCCAAGTCACCAAGAATTCTACTGAGGGACAAGACCGCGAGGGGCGGTCGGAAAGCAAGACACACGCTCGTCCTGGAAGTCAGGACATTCAAGAAGGACATGCACGACCGTAAGAGGGACAATGCAACTAGGACAATAAGGAGCAGGGCGGCGCTCCATCAAGTGACCATGGGTTAAGCGAGTATGGCCAATACGCAACCTCGCCAGAGCTGTTTCCCATCGCCGGTTACGGTGGTAGGAGGACGGCCACGAGGAAACACAACATATAAGAGTACGTAGTTTGTTACCAGTAACAGACGACCAAGAAGCCTGCCAATGGGAAAGGACGGAGGAATGGATAACAGGGTAAAAGTCGGAATATGGAATACCTTTACGAGAGATGGGACAAGAGCGGACAGCTTCCTTGGCGGCAGCATCCGCACGCTCATTTAAATACACACCAATATGGCTGGGAACCCAACAAAACTCAACCGACTTAAATTTACTGTGAACAAGAAACAGCCAATGCTGGATCTCGACAACTACTGGATGAACCGGATTAAAGGACCCGAGAGCCATGAGGGCACTACGAGAGTCAACAACAACTACAAAGGAAGACTGACAACGAGAAAGCAGAAGACGAAGAGCATAGAGAATAGCATAAAGTTCCGCTGCAAAGATGCTAGTCTCCGGAGGTAAGCGATACATATAAGTGCGATCAGGAAAAACAACAGAGTAGCCAACACTGTCCGCAGACTTAGACCCATCAGTGAAGACAGAAACGGAGCAGGAGTGAGAAGAAAAGTGCTCAAGGAAAAGGCCTTTTAGAACCGTAGGAGGGGTAAACGCTTTAACGATACGGGTCAAGGAAGTACAAAACCGCGGAAGAGGGACTCTCCATGGGGGAAAAGAAGGAACAACACGAGGAGAAACATTAGAAATACGAACGGAAAGAGAATCCTGGAGGCGAGATAACCGGACAGAAAGAGGGAGGTGGTGAAGAGGAACAGGAACCGCAGGAGGGGTAAAAGTTAAAGCACGACAGAGGCGAGAGGAAGGATGTTGTAAGGACCGCACAAGATAGCGAAGACAGTAGCGATCACGGCGGTCCTGGAGAGACAGGAAGCCGGTGTCAACATACAAGCTAAGGACGGGAGTCGAACGAAAGGCACTAGAACTGAGGCGCAACCCAGTATGGTGCAAAGCATCAAGACGGCGAAGAGTAGAAGGAGATGCAGACGAGTAAGCAGGGCAACCATAATCTAGCTTAGACAGGACGAGAGAGGAATGTAAAGCAAGGAGAGTGTGCCTATCTGCCCCCCAAGAAGTATGGGACAAGACCCGAAGGAGGGTAAGGGCCTTAGAGCACTCAACACGGAGGTAAGAGATATGGGGAGACCAAGACAAACGAGTGTCAAGGAATAACCCCAAAAGCTTCGTGGAATCTTTGTATTCTAGGAGATGACCATAAAGTGACAAAGAGGGACGAAGAACGACCCGTTTCCGCGTAAAAGTCATGGCACAAGTCTTAGAAGTAGAGAACTTGAAGCCATGATCGGTGGCCCAAGACGACACGGCATCAATTGCAAGTTGAAGCCGGCGCTGAAGGAGAGGCGAATCATCACCCTGACAGCAAAGGGTAAGAGCATTGACATAGAGAGCGGAGAAGACACCAGAAGGAAGAGAGGAAAGAAGACCATTGAGGGCAACCAGAAAAAGAGTAGTGCTCAGAACACTACCCTGGGGCACACCTTCGTATTGCTGAAAAGAGGGAGAGAGAGCGGTACCAAGGCGCACCCGAAAGGAACGACGAGAGAGGAAGCTGCGGAGAAAGAGAGGGAGATGACCACGAAGGCCAAAAGAATGAAGTTTAGATAGAATATGATACCGCCAAGTGGTGTCGTAAGCCTTTTCCAGGTCAAAAAGGATGGCAACAACGGAGGTCTTCGCAGCAAAAGCAGTACGAATATAGACCTCCAAGTTCACCAGGACATCTGTCGTGCTGCGGCACTTGCGGAAACCAAATTGAGAAGGGGAGAGGAGGTGATGGTGTTCCAGGAACCACATCAGACGAACGTTAATGTTATAAATATATATGTGTGGGGCTCTATGGGGTACTGGTACTATTAAGGGGTAAGGGTAGTTAGAAGACAGAGTATCAAATATGGGAGAGCTAAAAGGCCCGGCCCCCAAAATAAACTATCCACAGTAGTAATAACTTGCTACTAGACTATATATGTTAGTCTAAGGGTTGATCAATGCGCTCCCACATAGGAAGAAGGGGTACTCTGTAATTCATGTACTTATTTATTAACCCCTTAACAACCCCCCATATACACTCACACCAATAACAATAATAATAATAACTTTACCACACTATCTTACGTTAAAAGCCTTGGTCCACTTAGGCAGGATACAAGGTTTACACTAATAACAAGCTAGGGTAAAGTACTACTGGATAAGCACTGAAGCTGGGTGCAGCTTAGGGTAGGGAAACCACGTGGGACCCTAATACAAAACACAACACTTAGGGGTACCCAAAACACTGGCAACTACTACCCCCAGGTCTCACCAATCGTTACTACCAGAGTAGGCACACTTAACACCATATAATACTTAACTTAAGGGTACAGGAACTTAGGGTAAGGGAAATAAGTAAGAGGAGAAAGGAGAGTAGGGGTGCAGCCACAGAGTAGGTCTTGTCCGCACGAACACCAGCCAGAGAAGAGGCAGCTCCTAGCGACCAGCTGGCCTCCCTCATGTCGTGGTGCCGGAAGGAGCCTAATTGATCGTGCAGCTAAGCACATTAAAGATCTTCCCCTATGCAACGTATTGTTACTTTATGAATGATTAGAAAGTATTAGTAAGCAAAGTTGGTGCCTATGTTATTATTTAATAATCAACCCCCAGCTCAGTCTTTAAATGCTCTTTGAGAAACAATAATAGTCTTACGTCTGGCAGGGAAGATACAAACAATTGCCATTCGAGATGCACTGAACTGTACTACTAGAAAGTTTAATAGCTCAATTTTGACCTCTGGTTTCCACTGGAGAACCCAGGGTCGTAACACTCCTCCCCCCTTCAGAAAAAAAAAAAATGTGACTACTAGAATAGTAGTCATATTTTTTTGTAAGAGTATACAGAGAATAAAAAGAAAAAACATATGACAAAAACAAAAAATCAATCAAAAACAATTTCTCTGCAAAAAAAATACAAAGGAGTTCTCTGAAAGAAAAAAAAAAACATACACAAAAAATAAAAGAACAGGGAAGTAAAGAAATTGGACACGGAATATTTAATGTCACAGGAGAACCTAAAAAAAAATTAACTAAAGCATGACAGTTGGTAAATGGCTTTCTGTGGCTCAGATGAATGTTATTCAGGCAACCGGGACAGAGCGTCGGCTATCACGTTGAGTCTGCTCGGTAGGTGGGTAATGGAAAGATTGAAGTCCTGTAGGAACAACGCCCACCTGAGGATGCGTTTATTCTTACCCTTCATCTGAGTCAGGAAGACTAGTGGGTTATGGTCCGTGTACACTTCCACTATATTACCTGTGAGGTAAACTTCGAACTTTTTACATGTTAACACTAGCGCCAACGCCTCTTTCTACCACTGAATAATTGCGTTGCGCCTTGTCGAATTTCACAGAGTAATAATATACTGGGTGTTCCACCTGATCATCCCCAGTTTGCAACAACACTGCACCAGCACCCGAGTCAGACGCGTCAACATGAATTTTAAACGGTCGGTCGACCTTGGACTAGCAAGCACTGGGGCGGAAGCTAAGATCAATTTCAAATTTTTAAATGCCTCTGCACAGTCTGATGACCACTTAAATTTAACGGCTTTCCGCAACAAGTCTGTGAGAGGAGTGGCAACACTGGAAAAGTTCTGACAAAAACGTCGATAGTACGCACACATACCGATAAATCTTTGAACGTCCTTTTTAGACTTTAGTACTGGATACTCCAGAATGGCACTGATTTTATCTTGCCGAGGTAACACTTTTCCTTGGCCCACTTCATAACCGAGGTACGTCACTGTGCCTTGGCCAAAATGACACTTTTTAGCATTTAAGGTAAGATTTGCCCTTTTCAAGATGGCAAACAACTGGCGTAACCTAGCTATGTGGTCAGCCCAATTACTGTCCAACAGCACGATATCATCTAAATACGCCCGACAATTTGGCACCTTAGCGAGTAGAGAGTTCACGAGTCTCTGGAACGTGGCAGGAGCATTACGCAAGCCGAACGGTAACACTTGATACTCAAAAACACCCTCGGGTGTCACAAACGCCGTTAGCTGTTTAGCACGTTCAGTGAGTGGGATTTGATAATACCCCCTCGAGAGGTCGAATTTCGAAACGTACTTGGCATTTCCCAACTCGTCGATGCAGTCCTCGAGGAGGGGCAGCGGATAGGCATCCACAATGGTCACCTTGTTGAGCTGCCGATAGTCGGTGCATAATCGCCAGGAGCCGTCTGGTTTGGGGACCAAAAGGCAGGGCGAGCACCAAGAGCCCTGGCTTGGCCGGATGAGGCCGTGCTGGAGCAAGAAGTCGACCTCCTTCCGTACGATGGCCTTCTTTTCTGGACTCATCCGATTGGGTTGAAGGCGAATGGGAGTGTAGTCCGTCAACTCGACATAATGGCAAATGGCATCAGTCTGGGTCGGGACCTCCCCGAACAGACTGGAGAATTCATCAACCAACGACTGCACCTCTTCACGTTGGGCCATCTGCAAATGGGACAGTCCCTCCACAGCATTCACAGAACTAGAATTATTGAAAATGAGATTAGTTGGGTCCCCAGAACAATCATCCCCTCTCTCACTGGAAATGGAAACATTGGTTAGTGCAATGGGCCTGGGGCCCTGGAACTTCTTCAGTCGATTTACATATATGAGCATTACCTGGTTACGTTTGTCAGAGTGCCTCACTTTGTACGTGAGGTCCCCAGTCTTTTCTGTCACAATGTAGGGGCCTTCGTACTTGTGGGACATAGTGTTCCCTAGTCGAGGCTTTAACACCAGGACAGGGTCGCCAGGCTGAAATACCCGTAACTTAGATTTAGCATCGTTACGTTCTTTCATCTTTTCTTGGGCCTTGCCAAGATACTTTAATGCAGCCGCCTTGCAGTCCTTGAGTCTCTGGTGATGTTGCGCAAAGAAAGCCGAACCTTCGGTTAACGTTACGTTCCCTAACAGATTCTCCTGTAACATTTGCAAGGGTCCACGAACTTTATGGCCAAAGACTAACTCAAAAGGAGAACAGCCCAGTGAACTTTGTAATCCCTCTCTAGCCGCAAACAAAACATACGGTAAATTCTCATCCCAGAAGGTGTGGGAACTCTCGCACGATGTCTTCAACATCTGCTTCAGAGTTAGATGGAAACGTTCAATTACCCCCTGACTCTGTGGATGGTATGGGCTGTAAACCTTATGAGTTATTCCATGTTCCTTACAAAATTGCTCAAAAACATCAGACTTAAAATTAGTACCATTGTCAGTTTGCACGACCCGAGGCAGTCCAAAAGTGGAAAAAAATTGCAACATACGAGCAACAACAGTTTTTGCTCGGATGTTCCTTACAGCAAAAGCCTCTGGGTAACGAGTAGTGATACACATCATCGTGATTAGGTAAATATTACCAGACTTAGTTCTAGGTAATGGTCCAACACAGTCCATTACCACATGAGAAAATGGTTCCTCTGGCACGACAATAGGCCTTAGAGGAGCTTTAGGTGGAGTCTGGTTTGGTTTCCCAACCAGTTGACAAACAATACACGCATTACAAAATTTTGCCACATCGCTTTTCAGCTTGGGCCAGAAAAAATACTTTAAAATTTTGTGATACGTAATATTTATACCTTGATGTCCCCCATAGGATCATCATGAGCAGCTGCCAAAACTCTTTCTCTATAGCAGGTCGGCAACATAACCTGGTGGACTACCTCCCACTCATTTGACAAGGGAGCACTCTGTGGTCTCCATTTTCTCATCAAAATCCGATCATTGTAGTAGTACCCAGTTGTTGCGTCTACAATTTCCTCCATAGAGACAGCTGTCTCATGACAATCTGCAAGAGTGGGGTCAGCTTTCTGTAACTCCCTCAAGGAGGCATCTAGGCCTTGGTCAGATGCCATTGGCCGAGGCTCAACAGTGTTCTCCTCCACCTCCCCACTACTCTCTGTAGATGGCGGTGGCAGGCTCTCCACAATGTCCTCGGCCACGTCATCGAGTCGGGCCATGAATGTGTCCGCGAGGTCCACTTGGTTTTCACCACTCGGAAAGCTCCTCGTGACCTCGGGATTTACCACCTTGGCAAGCACAGGGCTGCCCTTACATTTAAGTCCCATAGACCTGGTCACCGCGCACGCAGGGTACACAACATTATCCTCTGCGGCGGGTGGATCCAGGCAAACCTTAGGGGTAGGCAACATAATAGGCAGTCTGGAGTCCCCTACCTTATCCCCTGCTAAATCATTACCAACTATTACATCAACATTAGGGAAAGGTAGGTATGAAGTGACTCCGACTGTACAAACACCCTTGTGGAAATCAGATTCCAGGGTAACCTTATGGAGGGGTACTGCTCGAGTATCACTAGTGACACCCTCGACCAGTACCACCTCTCCAGTGTCGAGTGTGTTGGCACCTTGCAATGCACTCTCTAAAATTAAAGTCTGGATGGCACCGGTGTCTCGGAAGATCACCACGTCCTTCCAGGAAGAACCCTCAGACAAAAGTAGTCTCCCTTTCGATAAGAATGGGGTAAGCAAGTCCAACCACTGTGGGTTGGAGGTCTTACTCCCTAACCCTTCCGAAGGCCTCAAGCCCTGTGTCACAACTAGAGCATTGGGTCTTTTTTCAGGGTACAGTTGCCAACAACGACTAATAGTGTGGTTTGGACGATTACAGTGACCACAAAAACGTCGGGGAGAAGAGACATTACTAACAGAATTACCCTTCGGTTCACCCTTAGGTGCCATGGGGCTAGACACTTTAACAGGGTTAGTTATGTCTGAAACAGAAGGTGCATTAGGTAAAGGGTTAGAATGAGCTGGTCTGGACTGGCTGTGGGTATAAGTTTTGCTACTCTGTGGGGTATAATTATTTTTATTGGGCCTTTTGCCCGCCAATTCGTAGTTTTCTGCCAACTTGGCCAAATCCCCTATTTTAGAATTTAACTCTATCCTTCCTTTAAGAAGGATAGAGCCCGAAACGCTGCGCGTGCTAGTGGCTTTACAAGACTGTAATTACCATAATTGTATCCTCACATTCCTTATGTACATTCTTGTATATGCATAATAAATAAAATAAATAAATAAAAATAATGTACTGTGCAACATTCTCTGGCATAATATCTATAAAATGCTCCATTAAAACTAAGTTCCTGAGAGCCTCGTATGTTTCGGCTTTCGCCGAGCGAATCCATCTATCAAACAATCGAACTTGATCATTAACAAATTCAGTGAGCGGTTGGTTGTGAGTAGGCCTAAGGTTACGATAAACTTGGCGGTGAGCTTCAGGAGTAATTTCATATGCCCGCAAAATACATTCCCTGACTTTATCATATTATTTATTTATTTATTTTTTTATTTATTATGCATATACAAGAATGTACATAAGGAATGTGAGGATACAATTATGGTAATTACAGTCTTGTAAAGCCACTAGCACGCGCAGCGTTTCGGGCAGGTCCTTAATCTAAGAAAATTTTAAGGAGGTAAATACTTGCAAAATTTATAGACAAAAAATGATAACAGATTACATGGAATGAAAAAAAAAAAAAAAAGATGAGAGAAAATTATAGGTACAGTATATTAAAGCACATAGGTAGCTATGATTGATTGCAATGACAGCTTAAAATGGTAGTTGACAACAAATTGGTAGGCACAATACAGCAGAAACAATATAAGATTGATTGCAATGACAGCTTGAATGGTAGTTGACAAAAATTGGTAGTCACAATACAGCATATGGCTAGCACATAAAAGAAGACAGCAATGAACACAATGATAAGGTTGTTTGATATTACATAAAAATTAGGAGATTGGGTACCACTAGGTACAGAGCAAATTTAAAGCTCAGTGTAGGAAACTAAATAGATGAAGTTAGGTACTTTTTGGTTTTGCTTTTAAATAAGGCAAAAGTTTTACAGTTTTTCAATTCACTAGGGAGTGAGTTCCATAGACTAGGTCCCTTAATTTGCATAGAGTGTTTACACAGATTAAGTTTGACCCTGGGGATATCAAAGAGATATTTATTTCTGGTGTGGTGATAATGGGTCCTATTACATCTGTCCAGGGAGAGTTTCAGAGCATGGTTTGCATTTAAGAACAGGGTTTTGTAAATGTAGTTGACACAAGAGAATGTGTGGAGGGAGTTAATATTTAGCAAGTTTAGAGATTTAAACAAGGGAGCTGAGTGTTGTCTGAAAGCAGAGTTAGTTATTATTCTGATAGCAGATTTTTGCTGTGTGATGATGGGCTTAAGGTGGTTTGCAGTGGTAGACCCCCATGCACAGATACCATAATTAAGATAGGGGTAGATTAGTGCATAATATAGTGAGAGGAGAGCAGAGTTAGGAACATAATATCTGATTTTGGAGAGTATACCAACTGTCTTAGAGACTTTCTTAGTTATGTGTTGAATGTGGGTGCTGAAGTTGAGTCTCTTGTCTAGGAATAGGCCAAGAAACTTGCCATCATTTTTATTACTGATGTTAATGTTGTCTATCTGTAGCTGAATTGCATTTGATGATTTGCTTCCAAATAAGATGTAGTAAGTCTTTTCGATGTTTAATGTTAGTTTGTTCGTTGACATCCATAAGTGGACTTTTTTTAATTCATTATTCACAACATTATTTAGTGTATGTGGGTTGAGGTTTGAGTAGATAAGGGTAGTATCGTCAGCAAACAATATAGGTTTGAGAATATTAGAGACATTAGGCAGATCGTTTATATATATAAGAAATAGAAGAGGTCCTAAGATGCTGCCCTGTGGCACTCCAACTGTAATTGGTAGAGTGGAAGAAGTTGTATCATTGATGGTTACATATTGGTGTCTGTCACTAAGATAGGATCGGATGTAGTCAAGGGCAAGGCCTCGGATTCCATAATGCTGGAGTTTAAGTAAGAGGTAGTTGTGATTAACAGTATCAAAGGCTTTTCTTAGGTCAATGAAGAGTCCAATCGGAAACTCATTTTTGTCAAGGGCTGTCAAGATAATGTCAAGGAGACTAATGATTGCATCATTGGTACTCTTTTGGGACCGGAAGCCAAACTGGCAGGGGCTGAGTATGTCGAATTTTACGAGGTAGGAATAGAGCTGTTTGTAAATAATTTTTTCAAATATTTTTGATAGAATGGGTAGATTTGATATTGGTCTATAATTGTTTATGTCCGCCGGATTGCCTCCTTTATGGACTGGCGTTACTCTTGCTTTTTTGAGGATATCAGAGAAGGTGTGACACTCTATAGATTTGTTGAACAGTATTCGAAACAATATTATAATAATAATAATAATAATAATTTTTATTTAGGCAAACACTCGTCGTCAGGCATGTTTATGAAAATATCTTGTGCCCTAAGTCTACCCCTAAGTCTTCCCTGTAGGATTTTCACCCACTCTTCCTTTGGCCAGTTCATGGACATGGCCAATCTCTGAAAATGGTTGAAAAATCTTTCAGGGTCTGACTCGGAAAATTCAGGCAAATTATGCTTTTTCTCATAATGCCTGGGGTTTGAATCCCCGGTAGGTGGAGGTCCAGTGGCATTCGCTCTAATTTTAGCCTCCTCGGTTTTGAGTCTTTGCTCCTCTAATTTTATTTTTGCTAACTCTAAAGCTAATTCTCTATCCCTATGAGTTGCACTTTCTGCTTGACTAGGCTGGCATAAAGGTGTATCACTTGCCAATAGTTCTTCATCAATACAATGTGGTAATATTTCATTCACCAAAGTCCACTTTTTATCCGCGTCATTTAATTCTAGGCCAAATTCCTGGCCTAACAATACTAAATTAGACTTTTTAAGTTTCTTTATCTCTACCACTGAAGGCTCCCTTGCCAGTCTTTGCATTTCAGAAGACATCACTAATAATTTTAGCTCCCAGCCAAAGAAAAAATTAAAAAATAAAAATTGGAAAAAAAACAAAAATTTGCACGGCCCCTAACACAAGGCCACACTAACCTTAATCGTGAAGGGATCCAGCTGGGTGTCCAGTCAGTGCAAGAATGTCCTTTGCTAGATGAGCTGGACCCTAGGCTAGCACACAACCGTTCTGCGGAAAACAAAAAATTTTAATTTTGGCACTCAAGAATCTAATTTTTTACACTTATAATGTTCATCCCGGACAGGCCCCCACTTGTTATAAATATATATGTGTGGGGCTCTATGGGGTACTGGTACTATTAAGGGGTAAGGGTAGTTAGAAGACAGAGTATCAAATATGGGAGAGCTAAAAGGCCCGGCCCCCAAAATAAACTATCCACAGTAGTAATAACTTGCTACTAGACCATATATGTTAGTCTAAGGGTTGATCAATGCGCTCCCACATAGGAAGAAGGGGTACTCTGTAATTCATGTACTTATTTATTAACCCCTTAACAACCCCCCATATACACTCACACCAATAACAATAATAATAATAACTTTACCACACTATCTTACGTTAAAAGCCTTGGTCCACTTAGGCAGGATACAAGGTTAACACTAATAACAAGCTAGGGTAAAGTACTACTGGATAAGCACTGAAGCTGGGTGCAGCTTAGGGTAGGGAAACCACGTGGGACCCTAATACAAAACACAACACTTAGGGGTACCCAAAACACTGGCAACTACTACCCCCAGGTCTCACCAATCGTTACTACCAGAGTAGGCACACTTAACACCATATAATACTTAACTTAAGGGTACAGGAACTTAGGGTAAGGGAAATAAGTAAGAGGAGAAGGGAGAGTAGGGGTGCAGCCACAGAGTAGGTCTTGTCCGCACGAACACCAGCCAGAGAAGAGGCAGCTCCTAGCGACCAGCTGGCCTCCCTCATGTCGTGGTGCCGGAAGGAGCCTAATTGATCGTGCAGCTAAGCACATTAAAGATCTTCCCCTATGCAACGTATTGTTACTTTATGAATGATTAGAAAGTATTAGTAAGCAAAGTTGGTGCCTATGTTATTATTTAATAATCAACCCCCAGCTCAGTCTTTAAATGCTCTTTGAGAAACAATAATAGTCTTACGTCTGGCAGGGAAGATACAAACAATTGCTATTCGAGATGCACTGAACTGTACTACTAGAAAGTTTAATAGCTCAATTTTGACCTCTGGTTTCCACTGGAGAACCCAGGGTCGTAACAGTTAACCATACGTTCAAAGAGTTTGCAGACACAACTTGTGAGGGCAATAGGGCAAAAGTCCTTAGGGGAAGTACCCAGAGACCCCGGTTTGCAAACAGGGAGGACAACGGCATCGAGCCAGTCCTCAGGGACTGACGACGACTCCCAGATCCGGTTATACAGACTCAGTAAATACTGAGACGTGCATGGAGGGAGATGGCGAAGCATCTCATAATGAATACCATCGGAGCCCGCCGCCGTAGAACCGCAGAGGGCCAGGGCAGAACGAAGTTCAGAGAGAGAGAAGGGATCATTATAGGGAAGCTGAAGACGAGTGCAGAAATCTAAAGGACGAGACTCAAGGACAGGTTTACGAAGAAGGAAAGATTGGGGAAGATGAAGACCAGAACTAACAGAAGAAAAGTGGGAACCCAGTATGGAAGCGACCTGCAACGGGTCCGCCACAAGAGTATCATGGAGGTGAAGGACGAGTGAAACATCGGGAACGAACTTACCCGCTATCTTGCGGATACGCTTCCAGATCTGGGGCAGAGGAGTTTCGGACGTAATTGTTGAGACATAAGATGCCTAACATTCACGTTTAGCCGTACGGATGGCCCTACGGGCCACCGCACTCGCTTTCCGAAAGAAAAGAAAAGAATCGGTCGTCTGCCTACGGCGGTGCCTCTTCCAGGCTGCACGCTTACAGCGGACAGCCCGAGCACAGTCCACATTCCACCAGGGAACGCACTTCTGTGGACCCCGAGAGGAAGAGCGAGGAATAGAGCGGAGGGCAGCGTTGAAGACAGTGTCATGAAAAAGGAAGAGAGCGCGAGAGAGAGGCAGAAGGGAGAGGTCAGAGAGAGCAGCACTGAGGGTAAATAGGGTCCAGTCCGCCTTAGCAAACTGCCACCTAGGGAAAGAGAGGGAAGGGCGAAAAGAGAAGAAGGAAACAAGGATGGGGAAATGATCACTTCCATGGAGGTCATCAAGAACCTGCCACGTGAAATCTAAGTAAAGAGAAGAAGAGCAGAGAGAAAGATCAAGACAAGAAAGGGTGCGAGTCCGAGTGTCCAAATGAGTGGGCTCACCAAAATTCAGAAGAGACAGGGAAGAAGAGAGGACAAACGGCTCAAGAAGGCGACCCCGGGTATTCGTCAGAACGTCAACCCAAAGAGAGTGACGACAATTGAAGTCACCCAGCAGGAGCACAGGCTCCAGCAAGGAGTCTAGGAGGTGTTTCAAATCAGGAAGAGAGAGCGGGACACTCGGGGGGAGATAAATGGAACAAACTGTGTATCATTTCCCCACAAAGATACGAGCAGCAGAACAATGGAGAGGCGAAGGAAAAAGTAAAGGAACAAAGGGAACATCAGCACGAATCAAGAGAGCAGAAGAATTAGAAGCCCCAGCAACGGCTGGGGGAAGGGGAGAGAGAAAGGAATAGCCACGAAAACGACCAGGACGAGCACCAAGCATTGGCTCCTGGAGACAGACACAAAGGGGCGAAAACCGCGAAATCAGAAGTTGGAGTTTGTGGAAATTGGCGTAATAACCTCGAACGTTCCATTGAAGAATAGACATCGACGAGAAGAGAAAGGACAAAAACAGAGAACAAGGAAGAAACAAAGGTGAAAGAGCAACAGAGCACGTTAAAGAATATCAGGGTCAGCAAAGTCAGGGTTAGAGGGCATGGGTAAACTGAGCAAAGACGGAGGGAAGGAGGCGGGAGAACAGACCAGAGGTGGGCGGCCAGGGTCCGGAGGAGGAAGAGGAGGAGACAACGGAGGGGAACAGTCCAGGACAGCAGCAGGAAGAGGGGGGGGAGGGTAGAAAGAGGGGAGCGCACCTCAGCAAGGGCAGCAACCGAGAGGGAAGCGGGGACTAACGAAACCTCCATAGCAGGAACAGGGGGCGTAACCACCGAAATGGGAGGGAAAGGAGCGAGAGAGGCAGAAGTAGGGGCCTAGGAAGAAAGCGAAACCTTCTTACCCGCCGGGGAGGAGGAAGGAGAGGAGCCAGGCTTACGCTTCTGACTTAAAGAGACAGGTGTCCCAGCAACCACGTACTGGGCAACGGATTCTAGCATCTCAACAGGAGAAGCTGAACGAGAGCACACATGACGGCCGTTTGGAGAGCGATGGACATCAGCCCGCACCGACAGGCGGCGGGGAGAGTCAAGAGACGGAGGGGAAGGATGGGAAGGAGGAACGGAGAGAGACGAGGAAGAAGACAAGACAGACCAGGTAGAAAGAAGGGGAACCCCAGACAGAGGACCAGGAGGTGGATCCTTCGGGAGATAACCCAAAGAGTTCAAATCCCTTGAGTGAAATCCCTTGAGTGTCATACCTTCCCTGATATCCTTAAAAAAGCAAGAGTAACGCCAGTTCATAAAGGAGGTAATCCGGCAGACATAACCAACTATAGACCAATATCGAACCTACCCATACTATCAAAAATATTTGAAAAAATTATCTACAAACAGCTCTACTCCTATCTCGTAAAATTCGACATTCTTAGCCCCTGTCAATTTGGCTTCCGATCTCAAAAGAGTACCAACGATGCAATTATTATTCTCCTTGATATAATTTACTCAGCCCTTGACAATAATGAGTTTCCGATTGGACTCTTCATTGACCTGAGAAAGGCCTTTGATACTGTTAATCACGATTACCTCTTATGTAAACTCCATCATTATGGAATCCGAGGCCATGCACTGGACTATATCCAATCCTATCTTAGTGATAGACACCAATGTGTAGCCATCAATAATATAACCTCTCCCATTCTACCAATAACCGTTGGAGTGCCACAGGGCAGCAGCTTGGGACCTCTTCTATTTCTTATATACATCAATGTTCTGCCTAATGTCTCTAACATTCTGAAACCTATTTTGTTTGCTGATGATACTACCCTCATCTACTCCAACCCCAACCCATATACACTAAATGATGTTGTTAATAATGAACTAAAAAAAGTTCACTTATGGATGTCAACCAACAAACTAACACTTAACATAGAAAAGACCTACTACATCTTATTTGGAAGCAAATCTACAAATGCAATCCAGCTTCAGATAGACAATGTAAACATTAGCAATAAAAATGATGGAAAGTTTCTTGGCCTATTCCTAGACAAGAGACTCAACTTCAGTACCCACATACAACACATAACTAAGAAAGTCTCTAAAACAGTTGGTATACTCTCCAAAATCAGATATTATGTACCTAACTCTGCTCTCATCTCTCTATATTATGCACTAATCTATCCCTATCTCAACTATGGTATCTGTGCATGGGGTTCAACCACTGCAAACCACCTCAAGTCCATCATCACCCAGCAAAAATCTGCTATCAGAATAATATCAAATTCTGCTTTCAGACAACACACAGCCCCCTTGTTTAACTCCCTAAACATTCTAAACATAATCTCACTCCATAAATTCTCTTGTGTCAACTACATTTACAAAACCCTGTTCTTAAATGCAAATCCTAGTCTGAAACTCTTCCTGAACAGATGTAATAGGACCCATTATCACCACACCAGAAATAAATATCTCTTTGATATCCCCAGAGTTAAACTTAATCTGTGTAAACACTCTATGCAAATAAAGGGACCCAGTTTATGAAACTCACTCCCTACTGAATTGAAAAGCTGTCCAACTTTTACATCATTCAAAATCAATACTAAAAAGTACCTAATTTTATCTTCATAGTTTTTCACTTTTTGCCTTAAAATTGCACTGTATCTATTGCTACCCAATCTCCCAACCTTTATGTTCCCAATTTGAACATCTTTACCATTGTGATCATTGCTGTCTTCTTATATATGCTGCCAATCTGCTGTATGGTGTTTATAAATCTTGTTTATCTGTATCTTTTGCTACCCAGTCTCCCAATTTTATGTACCCAATCTGAACATCTTTACCACTGTGATCATTGCTGTCTTATATGTGCTGTTGTTACGAACCCGGATCCAGCGTCCGAGCACGGAGCAGTAACGACCACGCCATCTGTTGGCCAGCTCCCGAAACCCCCGCCAAACGGACTACGACACCTGGTGAGGACAAGGTGTACCAGCCACAAGGGCCAGTTTCCAGTCCTGTGCAGCTCACAACACAGCCGCCCCTGACCTCTGGTGAGGTGGTGCTCTGACGACAGCGCCATCTATGGACTGGATACGTCAGGTGTTTGTGCCTGAGCCCGTAAGTGAGGTGTTTTAGTGTCCCAGTTATTGATGACGTGTCTGCATACAGAGCCGACCTGGGACTGCTGTGATGGAAGTGGAGTCAGTCTACCCGAGGCAGCCAGACTCCATACCTTGAACCTTGCTGCAGCTGTTGTGAAGTCGTCCCCCCCAGAAGAACACTGTGGTGTGTTAGCCTGCCAGTGGAGTGGCAGTAAAAGGATTTACCCGGGACCGACTGTTGGAGACGATATTCCACTGGGGTACGGAAGACAGGAGAGTGATTTGTGGTGTCACACGAGGCTCCTGTCTAGGGCGTTCCCCTTTTATCGTCCGTGGAGTGGCCGTACCAGCCTTGTTGGCTCAGAACCTGCCAGCAGACCAGCTGGACGTGTGGTTGACGACCTCCACGGCGGTGCCCCCAGTGGACCTGTGTTTTGGCTGACCTGTGGCCAGGGTAGGCTCAACTTCTTTGAAGACTTCGTTGAGAGGCCACGAAGAAAGCACCAAGGACTCGGCACCGAGAGTTATGGCACCAGCGTCTTCAGCAGAAGACATCGATTGTGGATTAATCCCCTTGTAAAGTGTTAATACCCCTCCCCCTTGTGCACTCTTTTATTTTATATATTTAATCGGTGATGGTGAAAATTATAATATTAAGTTCTTAGCTTTCTTTCCCTACTCCCTTTAAGTTACTTGCGTCACGGATCTCATCCCTTGATAGCCACTACTGGCTTGGGAACGGATACATATACCTGACTCTACCAACATCAGAGTGAGAACCCCGTTGCGTCCCGAGAGGGTCGTAACAGCTGTCAATCTGCTGTATGGTGTCTATTAATTTTGTTTAAATTATTAATCAAGCTGTCAATGTAATCAATCAGAGCTTTAATATAACAATATGCTTTAATATACTTACTAAGCTCTCTCATCTCATTTTTCTCTTGCAATGTATCTTTATCATTTATCAATTCTGATAGAAATTACCTACTTAAAATTATCTGCTAGATTAAGGACCTGCCCAAAACGCTACGCGTACTAGTGGCTTTACAAGAATGTAAATACTGTACTATCCAATGTATTCTCACAAACCCAATGTACGTTCTTGTATATATATAAATAAATAAATAAATAAATTAAATAAATAAAGGAACAGAGGTGGGGGCAGTGGGCGTATCAGGGTCCAAGGCCCGGAAACGGTTGTGAGTCTGAGGAAGGTGGGAAGGACGAGGAGAGGAAGAACGCAACACGTGAGCATAAGAGATATTAGCATAAGGCGGGTGCCGGCGAACCTGGCGTCTCGCCTCAGGAAAAGATAAACGCTCCCGGTGCTTCAAGTTGAGGACGGCTGCCTCAAGCTTGTAATGGACACACGCACGGGAGAAGGTAGGATGGGCTTCACCGCAGTTGAGGCAACGAGCCTGGGGAGAAGTGCACTCCGACTTTAAGTGACCTTCGCCACCTCACAAAGGACAGAGAGAGACAGTCCCGGAGCAGCGGAGGGCACCATGCCCAAACATCCAGCACTTGTTACAGAGCCGAGGAGAAGGAATGTACTCCTGGACAGAGCATCTGGCACCAGCAAGAATGACAGAGGGTGTAAGGGTCCTACCATCAAAGGTAATCTTCACAACCCGGAGGGGTTGACGGCGACTACCACGTGGGGGACGAGTAAGCGTGTCCACCTGGAGAATAGAATGGCCCTGGGCAGCAAGGATATGTCGAATATCGTCGTGGCAGTCGCGCAGGTCCCGAACACCGGTCGCAACATGGGGCGGGAGCAGAATAGTGCCAACACTGGCATTCAACTGAGCGTTCTTCGAGACCCGAACAGGGGTCTCGCCAAGGCAGGATAAGGCAGCCAAGCAGGAAGCAGCATCCTGAGAAGGAGCAGCAACGACACGTGTACCGAGACGAGTGGGGTTAAAAGTAATGGAGGCATCTACGGAATCAACGAGATGTCGATGGAGGGAGAAATCGTCAGGAGGCGCAGAATCAAGAGGGAGGAGATCAAAATATTTGGCCCACGAAGCGGGACCAAACAAGGCTTGATAGGTAGCAGAACTGGAAGGAATCGAGCGAGGGCGGCCGTGACGAGGACGGCGGTGAGAACCCCCAGAGAGAGAGGGGTTAAAAGGCACAGTAGTTACAACTAGAGATGGAGCCGCGCCAGGAGGCGAGGTAGTCACCACTGGGGGCTTGGGGCTCGACCCAACCACAGAGGAGGGAGGGGAGCCAGGGGAAGGAGTCAGAGGCCAAAGGAGGAGCAAGGTCGGGGCCCAATGCAGCGGAGGCTACAGAGCCCGGTCTTCCAACACGGACCGACTCGGGGGCTTGGTCGCCCACCCCACGAGCCTGAGAAGGTAAAGCAGAAACAGTCGAAACAGGGGTTATCACTATGAAAAGGAATATTCATTCACGAATGTGCCCCCACACCCACCATGGAGCCACAATTAGAGGCAGGACACCCAACAAGAAGCTATCGCCGATCATGCCGGGGCCTCCTAGGGGTGCGTCGTGAGTATACGCCCCACAAACGCCACCTTAAGAACCGACAGTCCGTCGAGATCGGATTCAGTGACGATAGGGGGATTGACAATAAAAGGTTCCCCTCGCTCTCGACGTCGGGTACTACAGTTCTACGGGTGCAAGAGTATGCCTCCTCAAGCATCAAAATATAAAAAGAAGAAGTCCAAGGGAAGAACCAGAACAAGCAAAAGGTCGGCAGGAAACGGCAAGCAGATAGGAGAAGAGGGGGGAGAAAAACGAAACAGAAGGAAAAGGAAAAGGTGCTCAGCATAATTGGAGAGGACGGCAGCAGGAGCACAAGGCTAGAAAAGGACAGAGGACTATCCCAAGGAGCATCACACTCCGGCAGCCGCCCACTAAGCCCCCTCACGGCAACAACGAGCTGAGCAGGGAGGGGGGTTGAATGATGTATAAGTTGGACAGCTTTTCAATTCAATAGGGAGTAAGTTCCATAAACTGGGTCCCTTTATTTGCATAGAGTGTTTACACAGATTAAGTTTAACTCTGGGGATATCAAAAAGATATTTATTTCTGGTGTGGTGATAATGGGTCCTATTACATTTATTTATTTATTTATTTATATATATACAAGAAGGTACATTGGGTTTGTGAGAATACATTGGATAGTACAGTATTTACATTCTTGTAAAGCCACTAGTACGCACAGCGTTTCGGGCAGGTCCTTAATCTAGCAGATAATTTTAAGTAGGTAATTTCAATCAGAATTGATAAATGATAATGATACATTACAAGAGAAAAATGAGATGAGAGAGATAAGTAGGTATATTAAAGCACATTGTTATATTAAAGCTCTGATTAATTACATTGACAGCTTGATTAGTAATTTAAACAAGGTTAATAGACACCATACAGCAGATTGACAGCACATATAAGACAGCAATGATCACAATGGTAAACATGTTCAGATTGGGTACATAAAGATTGGGAGACTGGGTAGCAAAAGATACAGATAAACAAGATTTATAAACACCATACAACAGATTGGCAGCACATATAAGAAAACAGCAATGATCACAATGGTAAAGATGTTCAAATTGGGAACATAAAGGTTGGGAGATTGGGTAGCAATTGATACAGTGCAATTTTAAGGCAAAAAGTGAAAAACTATGAAGATGAAATTAGGTACTTTTTAGTATTGATTTTGAATGATGTAAAAGTTGGACAGCTTTTCAATTCAGTAGGGAGTGAGTTCCATAAACTGGGTCCCTTTATTTGCATAGAGTGTTTACACAGATTAAGTTTAACTCTGGGGATATCAAAGAGATATTTATTTCTGGTGTGGTGATAATGGGTCCTATTACATCTGACCAAGAAGAGTTTCAGACAAGGATTTGCATTTAAGAACAGGGTTTTGTAAATGTAGTTGACACAAGAGAATTTGTGGAGTGAGATTATGTTTAGCATGTTTAGGGAGTTAAACAAGGGGGCTGTGTGTTGTCTGAAAGCAGAATTTGATATTATTCTGATAGCAGATTTTTGCTGGGTGATGATGGACTTGAGGTGGTTTGCAGTGGTTGAACCCCATGCACAGATACCATAGTTGAGATAGGGATAGATTAGTGCATAATATAGAGAGATGAGGGCAGAGTTAGGAACATAATATCTGATTTTGGAGAGTATACCAACTGTTTTAGAGATTTTCTTAGTTATGTGTTGTATGTGGGTACTGAATTTGAGTCTCTTGTCTAGGAATATGCCAAGAAACTTTCCATCATTTTTATTGTTAATGTTTACATTGCCAATCTGAAGCTGAATTGCATTTGTAGATTTGCTTCCAAATAGGATGTAGTAGGTCTTTTCTATGTTAAGTGGTAGTTTGTTGGTTGACATCCATAAGTGGACTTTTTTTAGTTCATTATTAACAACACCATTTAGTGTATGTGGGTTGGGGTTGGAGTAGATGAGGGTAGTATCATCAGCAAACAACATCTGTGCAGGAAGAGTTTCAGAGCAGGATTTGCATTTAAGAACAGGGTTTTGTAAATGTAGTTGACACAAGAGAATATATGGAGTGAGATTATGTTTAGCATGTTTAGGGAGTTAAACAAGGGGGCTGAGTGTTGCCTGAAAGCAGAATTTGATATTATTCTGATAGCAGATTTTTGCTGGGTGATGATGGACTTGAGGTGGTTTGCAGTGGTTGAACCCCATGCACAGATACCATAGTTGAGATAGGGATAGATTAGTGCATAATATAGAGAGATGAGGGCAGAGTTAGGAACATAATATCTGATTTTGGAGAGTATACCAACTGTTTTAGAGACTTTCTTAGTTATGTGTTGTATGTGGGTACTGAAGTTGAGTCTCTTGTCTAGGAATATGCCAAGAAACTTTCCATCATTTTTATTGTTAATGTTTACATTGCCAATCTGAAGCTGAATTGCATTTGTAGATTTGCTTCCAAATAGGATGTAGTAGGTCTTTTCTATGTTAAGTGGTAGTTTGTTGGTTGACATCCATAAGTGGACTTTTTTTAGTTCATTATTAACAACACCATTTAGTGTATGTGGGTTGGGGTTGGAGTAGATGAGGGTAGTATCATCAGCAAACAACATCTGTCCAGGAAAAGTTTCAGAGCAGGATTTGCATTTAAGAACAGGGTTTTGTAAATGTAGTTGACACAAGGGAATATATGGAGTGAGATTATGTTTAGCATGTTTAGGGAGTTAAACAAGGTGGCTGCATGTTGCCTGAAAGCAGAATTTGATATTATTCTGATAGCAGATTTTTGCTGGGTGATGATGGACTTGAGGTGGTTTGCAGTTGTTGAACCCCATGCACAGATACTATAGTTGAGATTGGGGATTGATTAGTGCATAATATAGAGAGATGAGAGCAGAGTTAGGTACATAATATCTGATTTTGGAGAGTATACCAACTGTTTTAGAGACTTAGTTATGTGTTGTATGTGGGTACTGAAGTCGAGTCTCTTGTCTAGGAATAGGCCAAGAAACTTTCCATCATTTTTATTGCTAATGTTTACATTGTCTATCTGAAGCTGAATTGCATTTGTAGATTTTCTTCCAAATAAGATGTAGTAGGTCTTTTCTATGTTGAGTGTTAGTTTGTTGGTTGACATTCATAAGTGGACTTTTTTTAGTTCATTATTAACAACATTATTTAGTGTATGTGGGTTGGGGTTGGAGTAGATGAGGGTAGTATCATCAGCAAACAAAATAGGTTTCAGAATGTTAGAGACATTAGGCAGATCATTGATGTATATAAGAAATAGAAGAGGTCCCAAGATGCTGCCCTGTGGCACTCCAACAGTTATTGGTAGAGTGGGAGAGGTTATATTATTGATGGCTACACATTGGTGTCTATCACTAAGATAGGATTGGATATAGTCCAGTGCATGGCCTCGGATTCCATAATGATGGAGTTTACATAAGAGGTAATCGTGATTAACAGTATCAAAGGCCTTTCTCAGGTCAATGAAGAGTCCAATCGGAAACTCATTTTTGTCAATGGCTGAGTAAATTATATCAAGGAGACTAATAATTGCATCGTTGGTACTCTTTTGGGAGCGGAAGCCAAACTGACAGGGGCTAAGAATGTCGAAATTTACGAGATAGGAGTAGAGCTGTTTTTAGATAATTTTTTCAAATATTTTTGATAGTATGGGTAGGTTCGATATTGGTCTATAGTTGTTTATGTCTGCCGGATTACCTCCTTTATGAACTGGCGTTACTCTTGCTTTTTTAAGGATATCAGGGAAGGTATGACACTAAGGGATTTGTTGAACAGCAGAGCTATAGGTGGCGCAAGGGCATGGGAGGCGCTCTTTTATACAATGGATGGGATTTCACTGATGTTCCCAGCTTTGGTTTTTAGTGAGTGTATGATGGACACAACATCTGTCGGGCTGACTGGTGAAAGGAGAAGAGAGTTTGGATAGCTGCCTGAGAGATATGTGTTGATATGTGTCAGTGGGATTTTACTTGCAAGGTTAGCACCAATTGATGAAAAGAAGCTATTAAATTCATTCGCCATTTCTAGGTCAGATGACGGTTGTTACGGCCCTACTGGGACGCAACCGGGTTCTTCTCTGATGGTAGTAGAGTTTGGGAATCCGGCCCCAAGTTAGTAGAGGCTTTCAAGGGGTGTGTTCCGTAATGCAAGTCAAAGCTATCAAGGAAGGTATATTGAAGACAAGTATTCTAATTTATATATATATATATATATATATATATATATATATATATATATATATATATATATATATATATAAATAACTATATATAGCTTGTTCGCATATATATATATATATATTCCCACCACTGTAATTTAAAGTCATAAAAGGGAATTATTACTACACAATGTACAATGAGGTCTCCCTCTCTGAAGACGCTCAACACTCGGCGATGCTTCTTCTGGGTAGCCCTGGTCTCTGCTTCCGTGGCTCACGATGAATCCATGATAACTCTACGACGAATCTACCCTGGCCACAGGCCAGCCAAATCACAGTCCCACTGGGTGCCCCGTCGTGATGGCCTTCAACCACAGTCCAGCCTGTAGCTGGCAGGTACTGGTCAGCCTCGCTGTCAGGCCACTCCACAACTAATTCTAGAGTTGCGAGCCCTAGGCAGGAGCCTCGTGTGACCCGCTGATCACTCTCCTCATTAAGCACCACAGTGGCTAGTCTCTTCCACCAGCCAGCCCCGGATAAGGCGATTCCCGACACTGCCACGCCTCAGGCAGGCTATTACACTCTCAACAGAGTTCGTCCAGGGGTGGCTCACAGCTTCTTCAAAGCAGACTTGTGAAGATCTTGGCTGCCTTCGGTAGACTGGTCCATCGTCCAACACAGCAGTCCCAGGTCGACTCTGCAATCAGACACGTCATTAATACTGGGACGCTTCACTCACAAGCTTAGACAGTAACGTCCACCTCTTCACTCCATAGATGGTGTTCACTGTCTAAGCATTACCTCACCAGAGGTCAGCAGCGGCTACGTCGCGAGTCGACTAGGACAGGAATCCAGCACCTGTTGCCGGCATATCCTGTCACCACTAGATGGCATTGTCCATGTTGTGGGGTTTTCGGGAGCAGACTCACAGATGGCGTCGTCGTCACAGCTCCGTGCTCCGACGCTGGACTCGGGTCCGTAACAACGGTGTAAGGCCATCCTTAGAGAGTGTTATCTGGTTGTGGGAGTGTTGTTTAGTTCCTAGGATATTAGAGATGGTATTCCATGTACTTTTCATGTTGCCTTTTGCTTCTTTGAATCTAGTCTCATAATATGAAAGTAGGAATATGAAATATTATATGAAATGAAGAAATTATATGAATATGAAATATATAATATGAAAGTGTCATAAGATGTAGTAGGTCTTTTCTATGTTAAGTGTTAGTTTGTTGGTTGACATCCATAAGTGGACTTTTTTTAGTTCATTATTAACAACATTATTTAGTGTATGTGAGTTGGGGTTAGAGTAGATGAGGGTAGTATCATCAGCAAACAAAATAGGTTTCAGAATGTTAGAGACGTTAGGCAGATCATTGATGTAAATAAGAAATAAGAGAGGTCCCAAAATGCTGCCCTGTGGCACTCCAACGGTTATTGGTAGAATGGGAGAGGTTATATTATTGATGGCTACACATTGGTGTCTATCACTAAGATAGGATTGGATATAGTCCAGTGTATGGCCTCGAATTCCATAATGATGGCGTTTACGTAAGAGGTAATTGTGATTAACAGTTTTAAAGGCCTTTCTCAGGTCAATGAAGAGTCCAATCGGAAACTCATATATTAGTAATGATAATTTAGAGGCCTTATCTTATTGTAGAGTAGGCTTAGTCCACCAGGTACAAACATGAATGATGATGACTTAGCCTTGGTGACACTCTATTACTCTCTCATCTATCCTTATCTCAACTATGGTATTTGTGCTTGGGGTTCCACTACCCAAAATCATTTACGTCCTCTAATTACTCAACACAAAGCTGTTATTAGGACAATATCTAACTCTGGCCCCAGACAGCACTCAGTACCCTTACTCAAATCTCTGAATATGTTAGATATTAAGTCACTGCACATCCTCTCATGTGTGTTTTATATATATATAATGCTGAACTGTAATGTCAATCCTGACCTTAACCCTTTAACTGCGCATCGCCTGCAGGTCCAGGCTTCGGGTGCGCAACACGCCTCCCTGTGTTTGTATTTTTCATGTCCAATTTAAAAGTTGCGCGCTGTGACGTGGGGATGGAATGGGTAGCTGGGGGCCCCAGTGATCGTCCGCCATCTTGAAAAAAAATCCCAGCATGCCCCGTGGCCGTGGGGAGCCCCAGTTCTCAAGCAGCAACCATGTCTGACGCATCATCAACGAGCTCCCGTTCCACGGCGACCCGGGGTCATGGAAAACGAATCTCTGAGAGGAAATTCGCGATATATTGTACGACGACGGTGCTATGGATGATGACCTGGACTATGATCCAGAGAAAGATCTGACACAGAGGTATGATACGAGTGAGGGGGAAACAGAAGTGGATGATGTGGCGAGCGTGTACGGTACATACAGAGTGGGAAAATGTTGTAAGTGGAGTGCCTCAAGGCTCTGTCCTGGGACCTCTGTTGTTTATAATATATATAAATGATTTAGATTCAGGTTTGAGTAGCAACATTTGCAAATTTGCCGATGATACAAAAATCGGTAGGGAAATTAATACGGAAGAAGAATCAGTCAGTTTTCATCAGTCAGTCAGGTGCTGTCACAGTGAGAGGTTGTGTTAGCTGGAGCTCCGATTGTAGTAATATTATTACAGAAATAATGGAAGGATTAGTGAAGAACTGGTCAATCTAGTTGGAGACCTGAGGACAGAGCTGGATTCGCTACAGGAAGAGGTACGAAAGCTGAAGCAACATCAGGAAGAAACAAAGGAGGTGGCCAGTATTAAAAAGACCTCGTCTTGGCAAGTTGTAAAGGACAGGGGTCTTAAGAAGACCTTGGCAAAACCGACACCTAATAGCCTAAGGACTTCTAACGCATTTGATGTTTTAGAGGACGAGTGCTGTGGAGAACCTGTAGTTCAACGAGGAGGCCAAGGCAAAGCAACGAGGAGCATTGAAGCGCAGGTCCCTCAAAGTGCCCTAAAGGAAAAGGGAGGAACGAAGCGAATTTTGGTTGTGGGAGATTCCCAGATGAGGTATTTAGACAGAACGTTTTGTAGCAGAGATAAGGGGAACAGGTTAAGGGTTTGCTATCCGGGAGCTGGTATTGGTGATATTGTTGAAAACATGAAAGATATTATGACGGGAAATGGGAACAAACCCATTATTTGTGTTAGTGCAGGCGGTAATGATGTTGGGCGAGTTAGGAGTGAGGAACTAATACAGAGATTCAAGACAGCAATAGAATTAGTTAGGAGCAGGGGTGGAATCCCGATCATATGTGGCATTCTTCCAAGAAAGGGAGTGGGAAATGAATGGATGTCGAGGGCACTTGGTGTCAATTGCCGGCTGGAAAGATATTGCAAATCTAATGCAATATCTTTCATAGACAACTGGGGACACTTCAATGGAAGAAATGAAATGTATGCTCGGGAAGGGGTGCATCTATCGAGGGCTAGGGTTGTTGCTGTTGCGAACTCGTTGGTATCAGCGGTTAGAGGCATTTGTTTGGGTTTAAACTGTCAGTAGATAGTGGTATGGGAATTGATAAGGAGGAAGGAGGTAATAAAAGTATGTGTTTGAGGGAGAAAGGAATTGACAAAATGATCAGGGAAATTGAAGGACCTCAAAATAACAATTCACTTAGGGTATATTACACTAACAGTAGAAGTCTAAGAAATAAAATAAACGAATTAAATGCTCTTGTTTGCACAGAAAAAATAGATATTATCGCGCTTACCGAAACGTGTATGAATGTAGAAAATAGAGAACTATTAGCTGAATATCAAATAAATGGATTCAAACTATTTCACACAGATAGATATATTAGACAAGGAGTGGGAGTAGCCATATACGTTAGGGACAATTTGAAATGTAGTATCAAGGAGGAAATCAAATCTGAGCCACACACAGAAACTATTTGGATAGAATTAAACGAAAAAGCAAATAATAGTATAATAGGAGTTATATATAGGCCACCAAATTTAGACAGAATGGAAGCAAAGCATCTATGGAAGAAATATCTAGAGCATCTAGATTTAACAGTATTTATGTCATGGGTGACTTTAATTTTAGTTGAATAAACTGGTTGAACAAAACAGGGAATAATGAAGCAGAAGATTTTCTAGAATTAATTGACGATTGCTTTCTTACACAACACATAAAGGAACCAACGCGGGAAAATAATATTTTAGATTTAGTGTTAACTAACAGGGAAACACATAAGAACATAAGAAGAAGAACATAAGAACAAAGGTAACTGCAGAAGGCCTATTGGCCCATACGAGGCAGCTCCTATTCTATAACCACCCAATCCCACTCATATACTTGTCCAACCCGTGCTTGAAACAATCGAGGGACCCCACCTCCACAATGTTACGCGGCAATTGGTTCCACAAATCAACAACCCTGTTACTGAACCAGTATTTACCCAAGTCTTTCCTAAATCTAAACTTATCCAATTTATATCCATTGTTTCGTGTTCTGTCCTGTGTTGATACTTAAGAACATAAGAACATAAGAACAAAGGTAACTGCAGAAGGCCTATTGGCCCATACGAGGCAGCTCCTATTCTATAACCACCCAATCCCACTCATATACTTGTCCAACCCGTGCTTGAAACAATCGAGGGACCCCACCTCCACAATGTTACGCGGCAATTGGTTCCACAAATCAACAACCCTGTTACTGAACCAGTATTTACCCAAGACTTTCCTAAATCTAAACTTATCCAATTTATACCCATTGTTTCGTGTTCTGTCCTGTGTTGATACTTTTAATACCCTATTAATATCCCCCCGGTTATGTCCATTCATCCACTTGTAAACCTCTATCATGTCACCCCTAACTCTTCGCCTTTCCAGTGAATGCAACTTAAGCTTTGTTAATCTTTCTTCATATGAAAGATTTCTAATTTGGGGAATTAACTTAGTCATCCTACGCTGGACACGTTCAAGTGAATTTATATCCATTCTATAATATGGCGACCAAAACTGAACTGCATAATCTAAATGGGGCCTAACTAGAGCAAGATATAGCTTGAGAACCACACCAGGTGTCTTGTTACTAACGCTGCGATTAATAAATCCAAGTGTCCGATTTGCCTTATTACGAACATTTATGCATTGATCCTTTTGTTTTAAATTCTTACTAATCATAACTCCCAGATCCCTTTCGCAATCCGACTTCGCAATCACAACACCATCTAGCTCGTATCTTGTAACTCTATCATCATTACCTAACCTCAGAACTTTACATTTATCAGCATTAAACTGCATCTGCCAATCCTTTGACCATTTCAAAACCCTATCTAGATCAACTTGAAGTGATAGTGAGTCCTCCTCCGAATTAATTTCCCTACCGATTTTCGTATCATCGGCAAATTTGCAAATGTTGCTACTCAAACCTGAATCTAAATCATTTATATATATTATAAACAACAGAGGTCCCAGGACAGAGCCTTGAGGCACTCCACTTACAACATTTTCCCACTCTGACTTGATTCCATTTATACTAACTCTCTGTTTCCTTTGGTATAGCCATGCCCTAATACAGCACCCCCAATACCATGAGACTCTATTTTTTTAATCAGTCTTTCATGTGGCACTGTATCAAAAGCTTTGCTAAAGTCAAGGTATACAACATCACAATCCTTACCACTATCAACTGCCTCAACAATGCTAGAATAAAAAGATAACAAATTTGTTAAACATGAACGGCCATTTATAAAACCATGTTGCGACTCAATTATTAATTTATGTTTTTCAAGATGAAGACGAATTTTATTTGCTATTATAGATTCGAGTAACTTTCCCACAATAGACGTTAGGCTAATTGGTCGATAGTTAGACGCAAGTGATCTATCTCCTTTCTTAAAAACTGGTATCACATTAGCAACTTTCCAAAACTCTGGCACTCTGCCTGACTCTATTGATTTATTAAATATGGTTGACAGTGGGTCACAAAGCTCCTCTTTGCATTCTTTAAGCACCCTAGCAAACACTTCATCCGGCCCTGGGGATTTGTTTGGTTTGAGTTTTACTATTTGTTTAAGAACATCCTCCCTGGTAACTGCTAAACTCGTCAACCTGTCCTCGTCCCCACCCACATAGACTTGTTCGGCTGAAGGCATATTGTTAAGTTCCTCTTTAGTAAATACAGATACAAAATATTTATTAAAAATACTACTCATCTCTTCATCACTATCTGTTATTTGACCTGTCTCAGTTTTTAATGGACCTATCCTTTCCCTAGTCTTAGTACGATATAACTGAAAAAAACCCTTTAGGATTTGTCTTTGCTTGCCCTGCTATGCGAACTTCATAGTTTCTTTTTGCTTTCCTTATCTCTTTTTTAACATTTCTAACCAGTTGTACGAATTCCTGTTCTAAAGTGACCTCCCCATTTTTAATCCTTTTGTACCAAGCTCTCTTTTTACCTATAATTTTCTTCAAATTCTTTGTTATCCACTTTGGGTCATTAGTATACGATCTATTCAATTTGTATGGTATACTACGTTCCTGTGCTTTGTTTAGAATATTCTTAAATAAGTTATATATTGAATCCACATCGAAATCCCCATTTAAGTCACCTATCGCTGGGTTCATGTCTCGCTCCAAGACCGGCCCACACCCCATACCCAAGCCTTTCCAATCAATTTGACCCAAAAAATTTCTTAGGCTATTAAAATCAGCTTTTCGAAAATCTGGCACTTTAACAGAATTTTCTCCTACTGGTCTATTCCATTCTATGCTAAATCTGATTTCTTTGTGATCACTGCTCCCTAGCTCACTCCCTATTTCGATGTCATTAATTTGCGTTTCCCTGTTAGTTAACACTAAATCTAAAATATTATTTTCCCGTGTTGGTTCCTTAATGTGTTGCGTAAGAAAGCAATCGTCAATTAATTCTAGAAAATCTTCTGCTTCACTATTCCCTGTTTTGTTCAACCAGTTTATTCCGCTAAAATTAAAGTCACCCATGACATAAATACTGTTAGATCTAGATGCTCTAGATATTTCATCCCATAGATGCTTTGCTTCTATTCTGTCTAAATTTGGTGGCCTATATATTACTCCTATTATAATATTATTAGCTTTTTCGTTTAATTCAATCCAAATAGTTTCTGTGTGTGGCTCTGTTTTGATTCCCTCTTTGAGACTACATTTCAAATTGTCCCTAACATATATGGCTACTCCACCTCCTCGTCTAATATATCTATCTGTGTGAAATAGTTTAAATCCATATATTTGATATTCAGCTAATAGTTCTCTATTTTCTACATTCATCCACGTTTCGGTAAGTGCAATAATATCTATTTTTTCTGTGCAGACAAGAGCATTTAATTCGTTAATTTTATTTCTTAGACTTCTACTGTTAGTGTAATATACCCTAAGTGAATTGTTATTTTGCGGACCTTCTCTTTCCCTGATCGTTTTGCCAATTCCTTTCTCCCATAAACACATACTTTTATTACCTCCTTCCTCCAAATCAATTCCCATACCTCTATCTACTAACAGTTTAAACCCAAACAAACACCTCTAACCACTTCTTCTAGCGAGTTCGCAACAGCAACAACCCCAGCTCTCGATAGATGCACCCCATCACGAGCATACATTTCATTTCTTCCATAGAAGTGTTCCCAGTTGTCTATGAAAGATATTGCATTTGATTTGCAATATCTTTCCAGCCGGCAATTGACACCAAGTGCCCTCGATATCCATTCATTTCCCACTCCCTTTCTTGGAAGAATGCCACATATGATCGGGATTCCTCCCTTGCTCCTAACTCTATGGCTGTTTTATACCTCTGAATCAGTTCCTCACTCCTGACTCGACCAACATCATTTCCTCCCACGCTAATGCAAATAATGGGATTGTTCCCATTACCAGCCATAATATCATTCATGTTGTTTATAATATCACCAATGCCAGCTCCGGGATAGCAAACCCTTAACCTGTTCCCCCTATCTCTAGCACAAAACGTTCTATCCAAATACCTTATCTGGGAATCTCCCACAACTAATGTTTGCTTAGGTACTTCCTTTACTTTCTGAGGGGCCTGCGCTTCCTTTCTCTTCGTTGTTTTCCCTTTTGCGCGATCCACAGTCTCTCCACAGCACTCGTCCTCCAAAACGTCAAATGAATTTGAAGTTGCTATGGCGTTTGAAGGCGGCTTTATCAAAGTCTTCTTAAGGCCCCTGTCTTTCGCAACTCTCCAAGACGAGGTCCCTTTACTGCTGGTCTCCTCCTTCGTTACTTCTCGTTGTTTTTTAAGCTGACGCACCTCCTCCCGCAGAGAGTCCAACTCTGTCCTCAGGGCTCCCACAAGAGTCACCAGGTCCTTCACTACAACTTCCATATTGCTATTAAGGACACAAATTAAGGACATCGAAATAGGGAGTGAGCTAGGGAACAGTGATCATAAAGAAATCAGATTTAGCATAGAATGGAATAGATCTGTAGGAGAAAATTATGTTGAAGTACCTGATTTTCGAAAAGCTAATTTCAAAAACCTAAGAAATTTATTGGGTCAAATAGATTGGAAAATCTTGGGTATGGGGTGTAGGCCGGTATTGGAGCTAGACGGGAACCCAGCGATAGATGACGTAAAAGGGGTTTTCGATGTGGACTCAAAATATAACTTATTTAAAAACATTCTAAGCGAAGCCCAGGAACGTAGTATACCATATAAATTGAATAGATCGAATACTAATGATCCAAAGTGGACAACAAAGGATCTGAAGAACCTTATAGGTAAAAAGAGAGCGTGGTACAAAAGGATTAAGAATGGGGAAGTCAGTTTAGAACAGGAATTCGTACAACTGGTTAGAAATACTAAAAAAGATATAAGGAAAGCAAAAAGAAACTATGAAGTTCGCATAGCAGAGCAAGCAAAGACAAATCCTAAAGGGTTTTTCCAGTTATACCGAACTAAGACTAGGGAAAGGATAGGTCCATTAAAAACTGAGACAGGTCAAATAACAGATAGTGATGAAGAGATGAGTAGTATTTTTAATAAATATTTCATATCTGTATTTACTAAAGAGGAACTTAACAATATGCCTTCAGCCGAACAAGCCTATGTGGGTTGGGACGAGGAACATAAGAACATAAGAACAAAGGTCACTGCAGAAGGCCTATTGGCCCATACGAGGCAGCTCCTATTCTATAACCACCCAATCCCACTCATATACTTGTCCAACCCGCGCTTGAAACAATCGAGGGACACCACCTCCACCACGTTACGCGGCAATTGGTTCCACAAATCAACAACCCTGTTACTGAACCAGTATTTACCCAAGTCTTTCCTAAATCTAAACTTATCCAATTTATACCCATTGTTTCGTGTTCTGTCTTGTGTTGATATTTTTAATACCCTATTAATATCCCCCCTGTTATGTCCAATCATCCACTTGTAAACCTCTATCATGTCACCCCTAACTCTTCGCCTTTCCAGTGAATGCAACTAAGCTTTGTTAATCTTTCTTCATATGAAAGATTTCTAATTTGGGGAATTAACTTAGTCATCCTACGTTGGACACGTTCAAGTGAATTTATATCCATTCTATAATACGGCGACCAAAACTGAACTGCATAATCTAAATGGGGCCTAACCAGAGCAAGATATAGCTTAAGAACCACACCAGGTGTCTTGTTACATAAGAAGAACATAAGAACAAAGGTAACTGCAGAAGGCCTATTGGCCCATACGAGGCAGCTCCTATTCTATAACCACCCAATCCCACTCATATACTTGTCCAACCCGTGCTTGAAACAATCGAGGGACCCCACCTCCACAATGTTACGCGGCAATTGGTTGACGAGTTTAGCAGTTACCAGGGAGGATGTTCTTAAACAAATAGTAAAACTCAAACCAAACAAATCCCCAGGGCCGGATGAAGTGTTTGCCAGGGTGCTTAAAGAATGCAAAGAGGAGCTTTCTGAGCCACTGTCAACCATATTTAATAAATCAATAGAGTCAGGCCGAGTGCCAGAGTTATGGAAAGTTGCTAATGTGATACCAATTTTTAAGAAAGGAGATAGATCACTTGCGTCAAACTATCGACCAATTAGCCTAACGTCTATTGTGGGAAAGTTACTTGAATCGATAATTGCAAATAAAATTCGTCTTCATCTTGAAAAACTCAAATTAATAAATGAGTCGCAACATGGTTTTACAAATGGCCGTTCAAGTTTAACAAATTTGCTATCTTTTTATTCCAGTATAGTTGAGGCAGTTGATAGTGGTAAGGATTGTGATGTCGTGTACCTTGACTTTAGCAAAGCTTTTGATACGGTGCCACATAAAAGACTGATTAAAAAAATAGAGAACATAAGAACAAAGGTAACTGCAGAAGGCCTTTTGGCCCATACGAGGCAGCTCCTATCTATAACTACCAAATCTATTGTTCTACCGTTCGATAGAACCAAATCTATCGTTCTATTGGATAGAACGTTTTGTGCTAGAGATAGGGGGAACAGGTTAAGGGTTTGCTATCCCGGAGCTGGCATTGGTGATATTATAAACAACATGAATGATATTATGGCTGGTAATGGGAACAATCCCATTATTTGCATTAGCGTGGGAGGAAATGATGTTGGTCGAGTCAGGAGTGAGGAACTGATTCAGAGGTATAAAACAGCCATAGAGTTAGTTAGGAGCAAGGGAGGAATCCCGATCATATGTGGCATTCTTCCAAGAAAGGGAGTGGGAAATGAATGGATATCGAGGGCACTTGGTGTCAATTGCCGGCTGGAAAGATATTGCAAATCAAATGCAATATCTTTCATAGACAACTGGGAACACTTCTATGGCAGAAATGAAATGTATGCTCGTGATGGGGTGCATCTATCGAGAGCTGGGGTTGTTGCTGTTGCGAACTCGCTAGAAGAAGTGGTTAGAGGTGTTTGTTTGGGTTTAAACTGTTAGTAGATAGAGGTATGGGAATTGATTTGGAGGAAGGAGGTAATAAAAGTATGTGTTTGTGGGAGAAAGGAATTGGCAAAACGATCAGGGAAAGAGAAGGTCCGCAAAATAACAATTCACTTAGGGTATATTACACTAACAGTAGAAGTCTAAGAAATAAAATTAACGAATTAAATGCTCTTGTCTGCACAGAAAAAATAGATATTATTGCACTTACCGAAACGTGGATGAATGTAGAAAATAGAGAACTATTAGCTGAATATCAAATATATGGATTTAAACTATTTCACACAGATAGATATATTAGACGAGGAGGTGGAGTAGCCATATATGTTAGGGACAATTTGAAATGTAGTCTCAAAGAGGGAATCAAAACAGAGCCACACACAGAAACTATTTGGATTGAATTAAACGAAAAAGCTAATAATATTATAATAGGAGTAATATATAGGCCACCAAATTTAGACAGAATGGAAGCAAAGCATCTATGGGATGAAATATCTAGAGCATCTAGATCTAACAGTATTTATGTCATGGGTGACTTTAATTTTAGCGGAATAAACTGGTTGAACAAAACAGGGAATAGTGAAGCAGAAGATTTTCTAGAATTAATTGACGATTGCTTTCTTACACAACACATAAAGGAACCAACGCGGGAAAATAATATTTTAGATTTAGTGTTAACTAACAGGGAAACACAAATTAAGGACATCGAAATAGGGAGTGAGCTAGGGAACAGTGATCATAAAGAAATCAGATTTAGCATAGAATGGAATAGATCTGTAGGAGAAAATTATGTTGAAGTACCTGATTTTCGAAAAGCTTATTTCAATAACCTAAGAAATTTATTGGGTCAAATAGATTGGAAAATCTTGGGTATGGGGTGTAGGCCGGTATTGGAGCTAGACGGGAACCCAGCGATAGATGACGTAAAAGGGGTTTTCGATGTGGACTCAAAATATAACTTATTTAAAAACATTCTAAGCGAAGCCCAGGAACGTAGTATACCATATAAATTGAATAGATCGAATACTAATGATCCAAAGTGGACAACAAAGGATCTGAAGAACCTTATAGGTAAAAAGAGAGCGTGGTACAAAAGGATTAAGAATGGGGAAGTCAGTTTAGAACAGGAATTCGTACAACTGGTTAGAAATACTAAAAAAGATATAAGGAAAGCAAAAAGAAACTATGAAGTTCGCATAGCAGAGCAAGCAAAGACAAATCCTAAAGGGTTTTTCCAGTTATACCGAACTAAGACTAGGGAAAGGATAGGTCCATTAAAAACTGAGACAGGTCAAATAACAGATAGTGATGAAGAGATGAGTAGTATTTTTAATAAATATTTCATATCTGTATTTACTAAAGAGGAACTTAACAATATGCCTTCAGCCGAACAAGTCTATGTGGGTTGGGACGAGGAACATAAGAACATAAGAACAAAGGTCACTGCAGAAGGCCTATTGGCCCATACGAGGCAGCTCCTATTCTATAACCACCCAATCCCACTCATATACTTGTCCAACCCGCGCTTGAAACAATCGAGGGACACCACCTCCACCACGTTACGCGGCAATTGGTTCCACAAATCAACAACCCTGTTACTGAACCAGTATTTACCCAAGTCTTTCCTAAATCTAAACTTATCCAATTTATACCCATTGTTTCGTGTTCTGTCTTGTGTTGATATTTTTAATACCCTATTAATATCCCCCCTGTTATGTCCAATCATCCACTTGTAAACCTCTATCATGTCACCCCTAACTCTTCGCTTTTCCAGTGAATGCAACTAAGCTTTGTTAATCTTTCTTCATATGAAAGATTTCTAATTTGGGGAATTAACTTAGTCATCCTACGTTGGACACGTTCAAGTGAATTTATATCCATTCTATAATACGGCGACCAAAACTGAACTGCATAATCTAAATGGGGCCTAACCAGAGCAAGATATAGCTTAAGAACCACACCAGGTGTCTTGTTACATAAGAAGAACATAAGAACAAAGGTAACTGCAGAAGGCCTATTGGCCCATACGAGGCAGCTCCTATTCTATAACCACCCAATCCCACTCATATACTTGTCCAACCCGTGCTTGAAACAATCGAGGGACCCCACCTCCACAATGTTACGCGGCAATTGGTTGACGAGTTTAGCAGTTACCAGGGAGGATGTTCTTAAACAAATAGTAAAACTCAAACCAAACAAATCCCCAGGGCCGGATGAAGTGTTTGCCAGGGTGCTTAAAGAATGCAAAGAGGAGCTTTCTGAGCCACTGTCAACCATATTTAATAAATCAATAGAGTCAGGCCGAGTGCCAGAGTTATGGAAAGTTGCTAATGTGATACCAATTTTTAAGAAAGGAGATAGATCACTTGCGTCAAACTATCGACCAATTAGCCTAACGTCTATTGTGGGAAAGTTACTTGAATCGATAATTGCAAATAAAATTCGTCTTCATCTTGAAAAACTCAAATTAATAAATGAGTCGCAACATGGTTTTACAAATGGCCGTTCAAGTTTAACAAATTTGCTATCTTTTTATTCCAGTATAGTTGAGGCAGTTGATAGTGGTAAGGATTGTGATGTCGTGTACCTTGACTTTAGCAAAGCTTTTGATACGGTGCCACATAAAAGACTGATTAAAAAAATAGAGAACATAAGAACAAAGGTAACTGCAGAAGGCCTTTTGGCCCATACGAGGCAGCTCCTATCTATAACTACCAAATCTATTGTTCTATCGTTCGATAGAACCAAATCTATCGTTCTATTGGATAGAACGTTTTGTGCTAGAGATAGGGGGAACAGGTTAAGGGTTTGCTATCCCGGAGCTGGCATTGGTGATATTATAAACAACATGAATGATATTATGGCTGGTAATGGGAACAATCCCATTATTTGCATTAGCGTGGGAGGAAATGATGTTGGTCGAGTCAGGAGTGAGGAACTGATTCAGAGGTATAAAACAGCCATAGAGTTAGTTAGGAGCAAGGGAGGAATCCCGATCATATGTGGCATTCTTCCAAGAAAGGGAGTGGGAAATGAATGGATATCGAGGGCACTTGGTGTCAATTGCCGGCTGGAAAGATATTGCAAATCAAATGCAATATCTTTCATAGACAACTGGGAACACTTCTATGGAAGAAATGAAATGTATGCTCGTGATGGGGTGCATCTATCGAGAGCTGGGGTTGTTGCTGTTGCGAACTCGCTAGAAGAAGTGGTTAGAGGTGTTTGTTTGGGTTTAAACTGTTAGTAGATAGAGGTATGGGAATTGATTTGGAGGAAGGAGGTAATAAAAGTATGTGTTTGTGGGAGAAAGGAATTGGCAAAACGATCAGGGAAAGAGAAGGTCCGCAAAATAACAATTCACTTAGGGTATATTACACTAACAGTAGAAGTCTAAGAAATAAAATTAACGAATTAAATGCTCTTGTCTGCACAGAAAAAATAGATATTATTGCACTTACCGAAACGTGGATGAATGTAGAAAATAGAGAACTATTAGCTGAATATCAAATATATGGATTTAAACTATTTCACACAGATAGATATATTAGACGAGGAGGTGGAGTAGCCATATATGTTAGGGACAATTTGAAATGTAGTCTCAAAGAGGGAATCAAAACAGAGCCACACACAGAAACTATTTGGATTGAATTAAACGAAAAAGCTAATAATATTATAATAGGAGTAATATATAGGCCACCAAATTTAGACAGAATGGAAGCAAAGCATCTATGGGATGAAATATCTAGAGCATCTAGATCTAACAGTATTTATGTCATGGGTGACTTTAATTTTAGCGGAATAAACTGGTTGAACAAAACAGGGAATAGTGAAGCAGAAGATTTTCTAGAATTAATTGACGATTGCTTTCTTACACAACACATAAAGGAACCAACGCGGGAAAATAATATTTTAGATTTAGTGTTAACTAACAGGGAAACACAAATTAAGGACATCGAAATAGGGAGTGAGCTAGGGAACAGTGATCATAAAGAAATCAGATTTAGCATAGAATGGAATAGATCTGTAGGAGAAAATTATGTTGAAGTACCTGATTTTCGAAAAGCTAATTTCAATAACCTAAGAAATTTATTGGGTCAAATAGATTGGAAAATCTTGGGTATGGGGTGTAGGCCGGTATTGGAGCTAGACGGGAACCCAGCGATAGATGACGTAAAAGGGGTTTTCGATGTGGACTCAAAATATAACTTATTTTAAAACATTCTAAGCGAAGCCCAGGAACGTAGTATACCATATAAATTGAATAGATCGAATACTAATGATCCAAAGTGGACAACAAAGGATCTGAAGAACCTTATAGGTAAAAAGAGAGCGTGGTACAAAAGGATTAAGAATGGGGAAGTCAGTTTAGAACAGGAATTCGTACAACTGGTTAGAAATACTAAAAAAGATATAAGGAAAGGTGAAGTCGGTCAGGTGAAGTCACAGTGAGAGGTTGTGTTAACCGGAGCTCCTGAGTGTTGTTATATTATCATAGCAATATGGAAGTTGTAGTGAAGGACCTGGTGACTCTAGTGGGAGCCCTGAGGACAGAGTTGGACTCTCTGCGGGAGGAGGTGCGTCAGCTTAAAAAACAACGAGAAGTAACGAAGGAGGAGACCAGCAGTAAAGGGACCTCGTCTTGGAGAGTTGCGAAAGACAGGGGCCTTAAGAAGACTTTGATAAAGCCGCCTTCAAACGCCATAGCAACTTCAAATTCATTTGACGTTTTGGAGGAAGAGTGCTGTGGAGAGACTGTGGATCGCGCAAAAGGGAAAGCAACGAAGAGAAAGGAAGCGCAGGCCCCTCAGAAAGTAAAGGAAGTACCTAAGCAAACATTAGTTGTGGGAGATTCCCAGATAAGGTATTTGGATAGAACGTTTTGTGCTAGAGATAGGGGGAACAGGTTAAGGGTTTGCTATCCCGGAGCTGGCATTGGTGATATTATAAACAACATGAATGATATTATGGCTGGTAATGGGAACAATCCCATTATTTGCATTAGCGTGGGAGGAAATGATGTTGGTCGAGTCAGGAGTGAGGAACTGATTCAGAGGTATAAAACAGCCATAGAGTTAGTTAGGAGCAAGGGAGGAATCCCGATCATATGTGGCATTCTTCCAAGAAAGGGAGTGGGAAATGAATGGATATCGAGGGCACTTGGTGTCAATTGCCGGCTGGAAAGATATTGCAAATCAAATGCAATATCTTTCATAGACAACTGGGAACACTTCTATGGAAGAAATGAAATGTATGCTCGTGATGGGGTGCATCTATCGAGAGCTGGGGTTGTTGCTGTTGCGAACTCGCTAGAAAAAGTGGTTAGAGGTGTTTGTTTGGGTTTAAACTGTTAGTAGATAGAGGTATGGGAATTGATTTGGAGGAAGGAGGTAATAAAAGTATGTGTTTGTGGGAGAAAGGAATTGGCAAAACGATCAGGGAAAGAGAAGGTCCGCAAAATAACAATTCACTTAGGGTATATTACACTAACAGTAGAAGTCTAAGAAATAAAATTAACGAATTAAATGCTCTTGTCTGCACAGAAAAAATAGATATTATTGCACTTACCGAAACGTGGATGAATGTAGAAAATAGAGAACTATTAGCTGAATATCAAATATATGGATTTAAACTATTTCACACAGATAGATATATTAGACGAGGAGGTGGAGTAGCCATATATGTTAGGGATAATTTGAAATGTAGTCTCAAAGAGGGAATCAAAACAGAGCCACACACAGAAACTATTTGGATTGAATTAAACGAAAAAGCTAATAATATTATAATAGGAGTAATATATAGGCCACCAAATTTAGACAGAATGGAAGCAAAGCATCTATGGGATGAAATATCTAGAGCATCTAGATCTAACAGTATTTATGTCATGGGTGACTTTAATTTTAGCGGAATAAACTGGTTGAACAAAACAGGGAATAGTGAAGCAGAAGATTTTCTAGAATTAATTGACGATTGCTTTCTTACGCAACACATTAAGGAACCAACACGGGAAAATAATATTTTAGATTTAGTGTTAACTAACAGGGAAACGCAAATTAATGACATCGAAATAGGGAGTGAGCTAGGGAGCAGTGATCACAAAGAAATCAGATTTAGCATAGAATGGAATAGACCAGTAGGAGAAAATTCTGTTAAAGTGCCAGATTTTCGAAAAGCTGATTTTAATAGCCTAAGAAATTTTTTGGGTCAAATTGATTGGAAAGGCTTGGGTATGGGGTGTGGGCCGGTCTTGGAGCGAGACATGAACCCAGCGATAGGTGACTTAAATGGGGATTTCGATGTGGATTCAATATATAACTTATTTAAGAATATTCTAAACAAAGCACAGGAACGTAGTATACCATACAAATTGAATAGATCGTATACTAATGACCCAAAGTGGATAACAAAGAATTTGAAGAACCTTATAGGTAAAAAGAGAGCTTGGTACAAAAGGATTAAAAATGGGGAGGTCACTTTAGAACAGGAATTCGTACAACTGGTTAGAAATGTTAAAAAAGAGATAAGGAAAGCAAAAAGAAACTATGAAGTTCGCATAGCAGGGCAAGCAAAGACAAATCCTAAAGGTTTTTTTCAGTTATATCGTACTAAGACTAGGGAAAGGATAGGTCCATTAAAAACTGAGACAGGTCAAATAACAGATAGTGATGAAGAGATGAGTAGTATTTTTAATAAATATTTTGTATCTGTATTTACTAAAGAGGAACTTAACAATATGCCTTCAGCCGAACAAGTCTATGTGGGTGGGGACGAGGACAGGTTGACGAGTTTAGCAGTTACCAGGGAGGATGTTCTTAAACAAATAGTAAAACTCAAACCAAACAAATCCCCAGGGCCGGATGAAGTGTTTGCTAGGGTGCTTAAAGAATGCAAAGAGGAGCTTTGTGACCCACTGTCAACCATATTTAATAAATCAATAGAGTCAGGCAGAGTGCCAGAGTTTTGGAAAGTTGCTAATGTGATACCAGTTTTTAAGAAAGGAGATAGATCACTTGCGTCTAACTATCGACCAATTAGCCTAACGTCTATTGTGGGAAAGTTACTCGAATCTATAATAGCAAATAAAATTCGTCTTCATCTTGAAAAACATAAATTAATAATTGAGTCGCAACATGGTTTTATAAATGGCCGTTCATGTTTAACAAATTTGTTATCTTTTTATTCTAGCATTGTTGAGGCAGTTGATAGTGGTAAGGATTGCGATGTTGTATACCTTGACTTTAGCAAAGCTTTTGATACAGTGCCACATGAAAGACTGATTAAAAAAATAGAGTCTCATGGTATTGGGGGTGCTATATTAAGCTGGATTAGGGCATGGCTATACCAAAGGAAACAGAGAGTTAGTATAAATGGAATCAAGTCAGAGTGGGAAAATGTTGTAAGTGGAGTGCCTCAAGGCTCTGTCCTGGGACCTCTGTTGTTTATAATATATATAAATGATTTAGATTCAGGTTTGAGTAGCAACATTTGCAAATTTGCCGATGATACGAAAATCGGTAGGGAAATTAATTCGGAGGAGGACTCACTATCACTTCAAATTGATCTAGATAGGGTTTTGAAATGGTCAAAGGATTGGCAGATGCAGTTTAATGCTGATAAATGTAAAGTTCTGAGGTTAGGTAATGATGATAGAGTTACAAGATACGAGCTAGATGGTGTTGTGATTGCGAAGTCGGATTGCGAAAGGGATCTGGGAGTTATGATTAGTAAGAATTTAAAACAAAAGGATCAATGCATAAATGTTCGTAATAAGGCAAATCGGACACTTGGATTTATTAATCGCAGCGTTAGTAACAAGACACCTGGTGTGGTTCTCAAGCTATATCTTGCTCTAGTTAGGCCCCATTTAGATTATGCAGTTCAGTTTTGGTCGCCATATTATAGAATGGATATAAATTCACTTGAACGTGTCCAGCGTAGGATGACTAAGTTAATTCCCCAAATTAGAAATCTTTCATATGAAGAAAGATTAACAAAGCTTAAGTTGCATTCACTGGAAAGGCGAAGAGTTAGGGGTGACATGATAGAGGTTTACAAGTGGATGAATGGACATAACCGGGGGGATATTAATAGGGTATTAAAAGTATCAACACAGGACAGAACACGAAACAATGGATATAAATTGGATAAGTTTAGATTTAGGAAAGACTTGGGTAAATACTGGTTCAGTAACAGGGTTGTTGATTTGTGGAACCAATTGCCGCGTAACATTGTGGAGGTGGGGTCCCTCGATTGTTTCAAGCACGGGTTGGACAAGTATATGAGTGGGATTGGGTGGTTATAGAATAGGAGCTGCCTCGTATGGGCCAATAGGCCTTCTGCAGTTACCTTTGTTCTTATGTTCTTATGAAAGCAAAAAGAAACTATGAAGTTCGCATAGCAGAGCAAGCAAAGACAAATCCTAAAGGGTTTTTCCAGTTATACCGAACTAAGACTAGGGAAAGGATAGGTCCATTAAAAACTGAGACAGGTCAAATAACAGATAGTGATGAAGAGATGAGTAGTATTTTTAATAAATATTTCATATCTGTATTTACTAAAGAGGAACTTAACAATATGCCTTCAGCCGAACAAGTCTATGTGGGTTGGGACGAGGAACATAAGAACATAAGAACAAAGGTCACTGCAGAAGGCCTATTGGCCCATACGAGGCAGCTCCTATTCTATAACCACCCAATCCCACTCATATACTTGTCCAACTCGCGCTTGAAACAATCGAGGGACACCACCTCCACCACGTTACGCGGCAATTGGTTCCACAAATCAACAACCCTGTTACTGAACCAGTATTTACCCAAGTCTTTCCTAAATCTAAACTTATCCAATTTATACCCATTGTTTCGTGTTCTGTCTTGTGTTGATATTTTTAATACCCTATTAATATCCCCCCTGTTATGTCCAATCATCCACTTGTAAACCTCTATCATGTCACCCCTAACTCTTCGCCTTTCCAGTGAATGCAACTAAGCTTTGTTAATCTTTCTTCATATGAAAGATTTCTAATTTGGGGAATTAACTTAGTCATCCTACGTTGGACACGTTCAAGTGAATTTATATCCATTCTATAATACGGCGACCAAAACTGAACTGCATAATCTAAATGGGGCCTAACCAGAGCAAGATATAGCTTAAGAACCACACCAGGTGTCTTGTTACATAAGAAGAACATAAGAACAAAGGTAACTGCAGAAGGCCTATTGGCCCATACGAGGCAGCTCCTATTCTATAACCACCCAATCCCACTCATATACTTGTCCAACCCGTGCTTGAAACAATCGAGGGACCCCACCTCCACAATGTTACGCGGCAATTGGTTGACGAGTTTAGCAGTTACCAGGGAGGATGTTCTTAAACAAATAGTAAAACTCAAACCAAACAAATCCCCAGGGCCGGATGAAGTGTTTGCCAGGGTGCTTAAAGAATGCAAAGAGGAGCTTTCTGAGCCACTGTCAACCATATTTAATAAATCAATAGAGTCAGGCCGAGTGCCAGAGTTATGGAAAGTTGCTAATGTGATACCAATTTTTAAGAAAGGAGATAGATCACTTGCGTCAAACTATCGACCAATTAGCCTAACGTCTATTGTGGGAAAGTTACTTGAATCGATAATTGCAAATAAAATTCGTCTTCATCTTGAAAAACTCAAATTAATGAGTCGCAACATGGTTTTACAAATGGCCGTTCAAGTTTAACAAATTTGCTATCTTTTTATTCCAGTATAGTTGAGGCAGTTGATAGTGGTAAGGATTGTGATGTCGTGTACCTTGACTTTAGCAAAGCTTTTGATACGGTGCCACATAAAAGACTGATTAAAAAAATAGAGAACATAAGAACAAAGGTAACTGCAGAAGGCCTTTTGGCCCATACGAGGCAGCTCCTATCTATAACTACCAAATCTATTGTTATATCGTTCGATAGAACCAAATCTATCGTTCTATTGGATAGAACGTTTTGTGCTAGAGATAGGGGGAACAGGTTAAGGGTTTGCTATCCCGGAGCTGGCATTGGTGATATTATAAACAACATGAATGATATTATGGCTGGTAATGGGAACAATCCCATTATTTGCATTAGCGTGGGAGGAAATGATGTTGGTCGAGTCAGGAGTGAGGAACTGATTCAGAGGTATAAAACAGCCATAGAGTTAGTTAGGAGCAAGGGAGGAATCCCGATCATATGTGGCATTCTTCCAAGAAAGGGAGTGGGAAATGAATGGATATCGAGGGCACTTGGTGTCAATTGCCGGCTGGAAAGATATTGCAAATCAAATGCAATATCTTTCATAGACAACTGGGAACACTTCTATGGAAGAAATGAAATGTATGCTCGTGATGGGGTGCATCTATCGAGAGCTGGGGTTGTTGCTGTTGCGAACTCGCTAGAAGAAGTGGTTAGAGGTGTTTGTTTGGGTTTAAACTGTTAGTAGATAGAGGTATGGGAATTGATTTGGAGGAAGGAGGTAATAAAAGTATGTGTTTGTGGGAGAAAGGAATTGGCAAAACGATCAGGGAAAGAGAAGGTCCGCAAAATAACAATTCACTTAGGGTATATTACACTAACAGTAGAAGTCTAAGAAATAAAATTAACGAATTAAATGCTCTTGTCTGCACAGAAAAAATAGATATTATTGCACTTACCGAAACGTGGATGAATGTAGAAAATAGAGAACTATTAGCTGAATATCAAATATATGGATTTAAACTATTTCACACAGATAGATATATTAGACGAGGAGGTGGAGTAGCCATATATGTTAGGGACAATTTGAAATGTAGTCTCAAAGAGGGAATCAAAACAGAGCCACACACAGAAACTATTTGGATTGAATTAAACGAAAAAGCTAATAATATTATAATAGGAGTAATATATAGGCCACCAAATTTAGACAGAATGGAAGCAAAGCATCTATGGAATGAAATATCTAGAGCATCTAGATCTAACAGTATTTATGTCATGGGTGACTTTAATTTTAGCGGAATAAACTGGTTGAACAAAACAGGGAATAGTGAAGCAGAAGATTTTCTAGAATTAATTGACGATTGCTTTCTTACGCAACACATTAAGGAACCAACACGGGAAAATAATATTTTAGATTTAGTGTTAACTAACAGGGAAACGCAAATTAATGACATCGAAATAGGGAGTGAGCTAGGGAGCAGTGATCACAAAGAAATCAGATTTAGCATAGAATGGAATAGACCAGTAGGAGAAAATTCTGTTAAAGTGCCAGATTTTCGAAAAGCTGATTTTAATAGCCTAAGAAATTTTTTGGGTCAAATTGATTGGAAAGGCTTGGGTATGGGGTGTGGGCCGGTCTTGGAGCGAGACATGAACCCAGCGATAGGTGACTTAAATGGGGATTTCGATGTGGATTCAATATATAACTTATTTAAGAATATTCTAAACAAAGCACAGGAACGTAGTATACCATACAAATTGAATAGATCGTATACTAATGACCCAAAGTGGATAACAAAGAATTTGAAGAACCTTATAGGTAAAAAGAGAGCTTGGTACAAAAGGATTAAAAATGGGGAGGTCACTTTAGAACAGGAATTCGTACAACTGGTTAGAAATGTTAAAAAAGAGATAAGGAAAGCAAAAAGAAACTATGAAGTTCGCATAGCAGGGCAAGCAAAGACAAATCCTAAAGGGTTTTTTCAGTTATATCGTACTAAGACTAGGGAAAGGATAGGTCCATTAAAAACTGAGACAGGTCAAATAACAGATAGTGATGAAGAGATGAGTAGTATTTTTAATAAATATTTTGTATCTGTATTTACTAAAGAGGAACTTAACAATATGCCTTCAGCCGAACAAGTCTATGTGGGTGGGGACGAGGACAGGTTGACGAGTTTAGCAGTTACCAGGGAGGATGTTCTTAAACAAATAGTAAAACTCAAACCAAACAAATCCCCAGGGCCGGATGAAGTGTTTGCTAGGGTGCTTAAAGAATGCAAAGAGGAGCTTTGTGACCCACTGTCAACCATATTTAATAAATCAATAGAGTCAGGCAGAGTGCCAGAGTTTTGGAAAGTTAAGAACATAAGAACATAAGAACAAAGGTAACTGCAGAAGGCCTATTGGCCCATACGAGGCAGCTCCTATTTATAACCACCCAATCCCACTCATATACTTGTCTAACCCACGCTTGAAACAATCGAGGGACCCCACCTCTAGCACGTTACGCGGCAATTGGTTCCACAAATCAACAACCCTGTTACTGAACCAGTATTTACCCAAGTCTTTCCTAAATCTAAACTTATCCAATTTATATCCATTGTTTCGTGTTCTGTCCTGTGTTGATACTTTTAATACCCTATTAATATCCCCCCGGTTATGTCCATTCATCCACTTGTAAACCTCTATCATGTCACCCCTAACTCTTCGCCTTTCCAGTGAATGCAACTTAAGCTTTGTTAATCTTTCTTCATATGAAAGATTTCTAATTTGGGGAATTAACTTAGTCATCCTACGCTGGACACGTTCAAGTGAATTTATATCCATTCTATAATATGGCGACCAAAACTGAACTGCATAATCTAAATGGGGCCTAACTAGAGCAAGATATAGCTTGAGAACCACACCAGGTGTCTTGTTACTAACGCTGCGATTAATAAATCCAAGTGTCCGATTTGCCTTATTACGAACATTTATGCATTGATCCTTTTGTTTTAAATTCTTACTAATCATAACTCCCAGATCCCTTTCGCAATCCGACTTCGCAATCACAACACCATCTAGCTCGTATCTTGTAACTCTATCATCATTACCTAACCTCAGAACTTTACATTTATCAGCATTAAACTGCATCTGCCAATCCTTTGACCATTTCAAAACCCTATCTAGATCAACTTGAAGTGATAGTGAGTCCTCCTCCGAATTAATTTCCCTACCGATTTTCGTATCATCGGCAAATTTGCAAATGTTGCTACTCAAACCTGAATCTAAATCATTTATATATATTATAAACAACAGAGGGCCCAGGACAGAGCCTTGAGGCACTCCACTTACAACATTTTCCCACTCTGACTTGATTCCATTTATACTAACTCTCTGTTTCCTTTGGTATAGCCATGCCCTAATCCAGCTTAATATAGCACCCCCAATACCATGAGACTCTATCTTTTTAATCAGTCTTTCATGTGGCACTGTATCAAAAGCTTTGCTAAAGTCAAGGTATACAACATCGCAATCCTTACCACTATCAACTGCCTCAACAATGCTAGAATAAAAAGATAACAAATTTGTTAAACATGAACGGCCATTTATAAAACCATGTTGCGACTCAATTATTAATTTATGTTTTTCAAGATGAAGACGAATTTTATTTGCTATTATAGATTCGAGTAACTTTCCCACAATAGACGTTAGGCTAATTGGTCGATAGTTAGACGCAAGTGATCTATCTCCTTTCTTAAAAACTGGTATCACATTAGCAACTTTCCAAAACTCTGGCACTCTGCCTGACTCTATTGATTTATTAAATATGGTTGACAGTGGGTCACAAAGCTCCTCTTTGCATTCTTTAAGCACCCTGGCAAACACTTCATCCGGCCCTGGGGATTTGTTTGGTTTGAGTTTTACTATTTGTTTAAGAACATCCTCCCTGGTAACTGCTAAACTCGTCAACCTGTCCTCGTCCCCACCCACATAGACTTGTTCGGCTGAAGGCATATTGTTAAGTTCCTCTTTAGTAAATACAGATACAAAATATTTATTAAAAATACTACTCATCTCTTCATCACTATTTGTTATTTGACCTGTCTCAGTTTTTAATGGACCTATCCTTTCCCTAGTCTTAGTACGATATAACTGAAAAAAACCTTTAGGATTTGTCTTTGCTTGCCCTGCTATGCGAACTTCATAGTTTCTTTTTGCTTTCCTTATCTCTTTTTTAACATTTCTAACCAGTTGTACGAATTCCTGTTCTAAAGTGACCTCCCCATTTTTAATCCTAAGTTGCTAATGTGATACCAGTTTTTAAGAAAGGAGATAGATCACTTGCGTCTAACTATCGACCAATTAGCCTAACGTCTATTGTGGGAAAGTTACTCGAATCTATAATAGCAAATAAAATTCGTCTTCATCTTGAAAAACATAAATTAATAATTGAGTCGCAACATGGTTTTATAAATGGCCGTTCATGTTTAACAAATTTGTTATCTTTTTATTCTAGCATTGTTGAGGCAGTTGATAGTGGTAAGGATTGCGATGTTGTATACCTTGACTTTAGCAAAGCTTTTGATACAGTGCCACATGAAAGACTGATTAAAAAGATAGAGTCTCATGGTATTGGGGGTGCTATATTAAGCTGGATTAGGGCATGGCTATACCAAAGGAAACAGAGAGTTAGTATAAATGGAATCAAGTCAGAGTGGGAAAATGTTGTAAGTGGAGTGCCTCAAGGCTCTGTCCTGGGACCTCTGTTGTTTATAATATATATAAATGATTTAGATTCAGGTTTGAGTAGCAACATTTGCAAATTTGCCGATGATACGAAAATCGGTAGGGAAATTAATTCGGAGGAGGACTCACTATCACTTCAAGTTGATCTAGATAGGGTTTTGAAATGGTCAAAGGATTGGCAGATGCAGTTTAATGCTGATAAATGTAAAGTTCTGAGGTTAGGTAATGATGATAGAGTTACAAGATACGAGCTAGATGGTGTTGTGATTGCGAAGTCGGATTGCGAAAGGGATCTGGGAGTTATGATTAGTAAGAATTTAAAACAAAAGGATCAATGCATAAATGTTCGTAATAAGGCAAATCGGACACTTGGATTTATTAATCGCAGCGTTAGTAACAAGACACCTGGTGTGGTTCTCAAGCTATATCTTGCTCTAGTTAGGCCCCATTTAGATTATGCAGTTCAGTTTTGGTCGCCATATTATAGAATGGATATAAATTCACTTGAACGTGTCCAGCGTTGGATGACTAAGTTAATTCCCCAAATTAGAAATCTTTCATATGAAGAAAGATTAACAAAGCTTAAGTTGCATTCACTGGAAAGGCGAAGAGTTAGGGGTGACATGATAGAGGTTTACAAGTGGATGAATGGACATAACCGTGGGGATATTAATAGGGTATTAAAAGTATCAACACAGGACAGAACACGAAACAATGGATATAAATTGGATAAGTTTAGATTTAGGAAAGACTTGGGTAAATACTGGTTCAGTAACAGGGTTGTTGATTTGTGGAACCAATTGCCGCGTAACATTGTGGAGGTGGGGTCCCTCGATTGTTTCAAGCACGGGTTGGACAAGTATATGAGTGGGATTGGGTGGTTATAGAATAGGAGCTGCCTCGTATGGGCCAATAGGCCTTCTGCAGTTACCTTTGTTCTTATGTTCTTATGTTCTTAAATCCCAATCATATACATGTCCAACCCGCACTTCAAACAATCGAGGGACCCCATCTCCACCACGTTCCGCGGCAATTGGTTCCACAAATCAACAACCCTTTTACTGAACCAGTATTTACCCAAGTCTTTCCTAATAAGGCAAATTGGACACTTGGATTTATTTATCGCAATAATAAGGCAAATCGGACACTCGGATTTATTAATCGCAGCGTTAGTAACAAGACACCTGGTGTGGTTCTCAAGCTATATCTTGCTCTAGTTAGGCCCCATTTAGATTATGCAGTTCAGTTTTGATCGCCATATTATAGAATGGATATAAATTCACTTGAACGTGTCCAGCGTAGGATGGTTAAGTTAATTCCCCAAATTAGAAATCTTTCATATGAAGAAAGATTACCAAAGCTTAAGTTGCATTCACTGGAAAGGCGAAGAGTTAGGGGTGACATGATAGAGGTTTACAAGTGGGTGAATGGACATAACAAAGGGGATATTAATAGGGTATTAAAAGTATCAACACAAGACAGAACAAGAAACAATGGGTATAAAATGGATAAGTTTAGATTTAGGAAAGACTTGGGTAAATACTGGTTCAGTAACAGGGTTGTTGATTTGTGGAACCAATTGCCGCGTAACATTGTGGAGGTGGGGTCCCTCGATTGTTTCAAGCATGGGTTGGACAAGTATGTGAGTGGGATTGGGTGGTTATAAATAGGAGCTGCCTCGTATGGGCCAATAGGCCTTCTGCAGTTGCATTTGTTCTTATGTTCTTATGTTTCTTTTTGCTTTCCTTATATCTTTTTTTAGTATTTCTAACCAGTTGTACGAATTCCTGTTCTAAACTGACTTCCCCATTCTTAATCCTTTTGTACCACGCTCTCTTTTTACCAATAAGGTTCTTCAGATCCTTTGTTGTCCACTTTGGATCATTAGTATTCGATCTATTCATTTTATATGGTATACTACATTCCTGGGCTTCGCTTATAATATTTTTAAATAGGTTATATTTTGAGTCCACATCGAAAACCCCTTTTACGTCATCTATCGCTGGGTTCACGTCTAGCTCCAATACCGGCCCACACCCCATACCCAAGATTTTCCAATCTATTTGACCCAATAAATTTCTTAGGTTATTGAAATTAGCTTTTCGAAAATCAGGTACTTTAACATAATTTTCTCCTACAGATCTATTCCATTCTATGCTAAATCTGATTTCTTTATGATCACTGTTCCCTAGCTCACTCCCTATTTCGATGTCCTTAATTTGTGTTTCCCTGTTAGTTAACACTAAATCTAAAATATTATTTTCCTGCGTTGGTTCCTTAATGTGTTGCGTAAGAAAGCAATCGTCAATTAATTCTAGAAAATCTTCTGCTTCATTATTCCCTGTTTTGTTCAACCAGTTTATTCCACTAAAATTAAAGTCTCCCATGACATAAATACTGTTAGATCTAGATGCTCTAGATATTTCATCCAATAGATGCTTTGCTTCCATTCTGTCTAAATTTGGTGGCCTACATATAACTCCTGTTATAATATTATTAGCTTTTTCGTTTAATTCTATCCAAATAGTTTCTGTGTGTGGCTCAGACTTGATCTCCTCTTTGAGACCACATTTCAAATTGTCCCTAACGTATATGGCTACTCCCCCTCCTCGTCTAATATATCTATGTGTGAAATAGTTTAAATCCATTTATTTGATACTCAGCTAATAGTTCTCTATTTTCTACATTAATCCACGTTTCGGTAAGCGCGATAATATCTATTTTTCTGTGCAGACAAGAGCATTTAATTCGCTTCTTTCATTTCTTAGACTTCTACTGTTAGTGTAATATACCCTAAGTGAATTGTTATTTTGAGGCCCTTCAGCTTCCCTGATCATTTTGCCAATTGCAGGCGATGAGTCACAATAACGTGGCTGAAGTATGTTGACCAGACTACACACTAGAAGTTGAAGGGACGACGACGTTTCGGTCCGTCCTGGACCATTCTCAAGTCGATCGACTTGAGAATGGTCCAGGACGGACCGAAACGTTGTCGTCCCTTCAACTTCTAATGTGTGGTCTGGTTAACATTTTTCCAATTCCTTTCTCCCCCAAACACTTACTTTTATTATCTCCTTCCTCCAAATCAATTCCCATACCTCTATCTACTAACAGTTTAAACCCAGACAAACACCTCTAACCACTGGTTCCAACGAGTTCGCAACAGCAACAATCCCAGCCCACACTATCTCTTCAAGTTGATCTAAATAGGGTTTTGAAATGGTCAAAGGATTGGCAGATGCAGTTTAATGCTGATAAATGTAAAGTTCTGAGGCTAGGTAATGATGATAGAGTTGCAAGATACGAGCAAGATGGTGTTGAGATTGCGAAGTCGGATTGCGAAAGGTATCTGGGAGTTATGATTAGTAAGAATTTAAAACAAAAGGATCAATTCATGAATGTTCGTAATAAGGAAAATAGGACATTGAGATTTATTAATCGAAGTGTTAGTAACAAGGCACCTGGTGTGGTTCTTCAGCTATATCTTGCTCTGGTTAGGCCCCATTTAGATTATGCAGTTCAGTTTTGGTCGCCGTACTATAGAATGGCTATAAATTCACTTGAACGTGTCCATCGTAGGATGACTAAGTTAATTCCCAAAATTAGAAATTTTTCATATGAAGAAAGATTAATAAAGCTTAAATTGCATTCACTGGAAAGGCGAAGAGTTAGGGGTGACATGATAGAGGTTTACTAGTTTATGAATGAACACAACAAAGGGGATATTAATAGGGTATTAAATGTATCCACACAAGACAGAACACAAAACAATGGGTATAAATTGGATAAATTTAGATTTAGGAAAGACTTGGGTAAATACTGGTTCGGTAACAGGGTTGTAGTTTTGTGGAACCAATTACCGCGTAACGTGGTGGAGGTGGGCCAATGGGCCTTCTGCAGTTGCCTTTGTTCTTATGTTCTTATGTTGTCATCGTAGTTTAGCAGCCTGCAGTGTTTAGGAGTTTCAGCTTAAACTTCAGTTTAGGAGTTTTATTCTTTTTATTAAACAGTTGAAGAGAAGGGAGCTGAGAATGCCACCTTGCGGTGTACCATAATCATGTTGTATAATAACAGTATCTACAGTACCGAGGTCAGTGTATTCCATAATCAAGACTCCACATCCTGCCTTTCCATATCTAGCTACTGACTCATCACAATATTCATGTAGAGTGTTTTCTGTAGGTAATTTTCTAATTACACTATCATATGTTGACCTCAGCAATCCAATCTCATATATACATATTTTCCTTTTCTGGGGAATAATTACTACGTCTACGTTACAATCTTCACATGGTGGTGTGAATTATCCCCCAGGCAAAGCAATACATTCTGCAATTACATCATATTTTATAACATTAAACCATAAAGAACTCATATATGCTCTCTTATTATACTTTACCTTACACTGTTCATTACTTCTCACCTTTTGAACTGAGAGGATTAATTAATTACCTCTCCCACATCTCATTAATCTAATGGCAGAGGCTACATTTATCTCCGAAATTTTATCCCCAATACTCTTCATATTCAATTCCATACTCATTATCTCAATCATAGCATTTCTTGGGCATCCTAAGAATATTATCATGGCCTCATTTTGTACCTTTTCCAACTTGCCCATCATACCTTTACCAAAACAAAAAAGACAAGTAGTGCAGCATAATCAATAAGGGGATCTCACAGTACTAAAATATATTATGTGTAGCACAGAGTACCACTCCCTTTCCACAGCATGCCAAGGTCTTCAGAGGTTGTAAATTATTCCGACGTTGACCCAACAGTCTGTATTCACTGGAAAGGCGAAGAGTTAGGGGGTGACATGATCGAGGTTTACAAGTGGATGAATGGTCATAACAATTAGGATATTAATAAGGTATTAAAAGTATCAACACAAGAGAGAACTCGAAACAATGGATATAAATTTGATAAGTTTAGATTTAGGAAAGACGTGGGTAAATACTGGTTCGGTAACAGGGCTGTTGATTTGTTAAATCAATTAGAGGTGGGGTCCCTTGATTATTTCAAGCGTGTGTTGGATATGTACATAATTGGGATTGGGTGGTTATAAATAGGAGACGCTTCGTATGGGCCATTAGACCTTCTGCAGTTATCTTTGTTCTTATGTTGCTTATATATACAGCGACAGACGACAGAGAACACACCATCTGGTCACCATTTGGTCCGGGAGACATCTCCCGTCACGCTGGGTGCAGTCGCACCTCCACAGATCTCCAGTATCATCTATTGATACTGGTGACGGCTCAAAAGGGCTACCACTTACGAGCTATTCATGCCCATGCCACCTTTTGGGTGGCTTCATCTTCATCTCAACACATTCATAAGGGAGACATCTCCCGTCATGCAGCACTCATCTGGTCACCATTTGGTCCGGGAGACATCTCCCGTCACGCAGGGTGCAGTCGCACCTCCACAGATCTCCAGTATCATCTCTTGATACTGGTAATGGCTCAAAAGGACCTCCACTTACGAGCTATTCATGCCTGTGCCACCTTTTGGGTGGCTTCATCTTCATCTTAACACATTCACAAGGGAGACATCTCCCGTCATGCAGGGTGCATTCGCACCTCCACAGATCTCCAGTATCAGCTCTTGATACTGGTAATGGCTTAAAAGGGCCACCACTTACGGGCTATTCATGCCCGTGCCACCTTTTGGGTGGCCTAATCTTCATCAATCAAATCAATCGTCATGCAGGGACCATTTGGTCACCACTTGGTCCGGGAGACATCTCCTGTCACGCAGGGTGCAGTTGCGCCTCCACAGATCTCCAGTATCATCTTTTGATACTGGTAATGGCTCGAAAGGGCCACCACTTACGGGCTATTCATGCCCGTGCCACCTCTTGGGTGGCTTAATCTTCATCAATCAATCAATCTGTCCTCATCCAAATCCATCTGGTCACCACTTGGTCCGGGAGACATCTCCCGTCACGCAGGGTGCAGTCGCGCCTCTACAGATCTCCAGTATCAGCTCTTGATACTGGTAATGGCTCAAAAGGGCCACCACTTACGAGCTATTCATGCCCGTGCCACCTTTTAGGTGGCTTCATCTTCATCAATCAATTCAATCTGTTTAAATCACGGAAGACATCTTCCGTCACGCAGGGTGCAGTCGCACCTCCACAGATCTCCAGTATCATCTATTGATACTGGTGATGGCTCAAAAGGGCCACCACTTACGAGCAATTCATGCCCGTGCCACCTTTTGGGTGGCTTCATCTTTATAACACATTCACAAGGGAGACATCTCCCGCCATGCAGGGTGCATTCGCACCTCCACAGATCTCCAGTATCAGCTCTTGATACTGGTAATGGCTCAAAAGGGCCACCACTTACGGGCTATTCATGCCCGTGCCACCTTTTGGGTGGCTTAATCTTCATCATCATCATCGTCATGCAGGGTGCATTCGCACCTCCACAGATCTCCAGTATCAGCTCTTGATACTGGTAATGGCTTAAAAAGGGCCACCACTTACGGGCTATTCATGCCCGTGCCACCTTTTGGGTGGCTTAATCTTCATCATCATCATCACAGAGAACATACATAAGATAATAGTCAGTTTAAGAACACATTTCATGAAGTTAGTCTACGATACAATACATGTTTTATTAAAATATTTGTAACAAAAATCGACAGATCACTGCCTCACCGTGCTAGGATAGGGAGGAGAGATGGACTACACTAGTTATTGATGGTGGTGGGAATCTTAGGTTATAGCGCTATAACTATATCTATAGACTATATCCATGCTGGACCCTCTTGGGATAAGGTGAGTGTACGGCTGCCCATTGAAACGATTCCTCATGAGGAGGTCAGGTTCTAATTGGCTGGGATACTAGCTGGGGAACCATGTTCATTTTGGGGAGAGAGCTTCCAAGTCAGTTTTGTCCAGGACACTCAGACGCCAGGTTGTGTTACTGCTGCACCATTACCACCATCACCTTAGAGAGTGAATCCTGTGTCATCAAGGGTCATTAAGGACTTCCACAGTACACTGTGAGACATCGATCAGCCTCTAATAAAATAAGTAAATTACAGATTTTTACACATTTTATATCATGTGGGCGCGTAGGAAGAGTTAAACCAAGTTTGAGGAGTTAAACTAAATGTGTGATTGTTGTTGTTGTTTAAGATTCGCTACTCAGAACAATATGTTCCAGTAGCACGGGCTATGGTGAGCCCGTAAGTGGAGGCTCTTTGGAGCCATTATCTGTATCAGTGGCTGATACTAGAGATACTGTGGCGATGGATGGGGGTCTTCATGATGGTTTTCAGCCTGGAGGGCTGGCTACACCAGTTATGGAGCTGGTGGGGTTAGCGTAGCCCTCTAGGTTTTCCGTTTTTTCTTTGCCTGCGACTTTGGCTGAGCAGTGCTGTCGTTAGAGTTTGGTGACGTGGCCTCCATGAGGAAGTCTTGAACCGTGTAGGTGTCGTATTTGTGATGCGGCGGTGGAGCTCCTACTATGATTTCCTCGTCCGAAGAGTCCGTAACCTCCGTAGTGGGCGTTTTTGTCTTTCGCCTCGCAGCCTTAGGTAGGTTTAGGTGTCGTTGATTGGTGGTTATAGCTATTTCAGGAGCGCTGGTGGTGCTGTTATCGTTTGTAGACAGCACGTCTGCTAGCGCGGCTGCTGAGATAGTGATGGCAGGAGTGTTGGGAGCTGGAGAAGGAATTACCTCTGTTTGTGTTGCCCGGGTCATGGGCGGTTCTGGAGTCGGTGTTGAAGTTGACCGCATGGTCGTCCTGGTGGTAGTCTCCGGAGTGGTAGAGGAGGCAGTGAGATTACGCTAGTGGCTATGATGGGGGCCAGGCCATTGTCTATGTATAATGTGTTTAGTTAACTGACAAAGCGCTGGTTGTCTGGTCCTGCAAGCCTTTCCGCTAATTTAAGAAGACCAGGGATAATGCCTGCACGTGTTGCATGAGGCTGTGAAGGAGCCTGTGGGAGCCTTTTCATTGGGAGCCTTATTCCTGCAGCTTGTCCAGGTCTTCTTGAAGCCTCAAGCTGTCCTCCTCTGTCTTAATCCTTCTCATAATTTTGGCGTCGTCAGCAAACATTGAGAGGAATGAGTCTATACCCTCTGGGAGATCATTTACGTATATCAGAAACAGGATAGGTCCAAGTACAGAGCCCTGTGGGACTCCACTGGTGACTTCACGCCAGTCTGAGGTCTCACCCCTCACTGTAACTCTCTGCTTCCTATTGTTTTGGTACTCCCTTATCCACTGGAGCGCCCTACCAGTTACTCCTGACTGTTTGTCTAGCTTATGCATCAACCTTTTATGGGGTACTGTGTCAAAGGCTTTCCGACAGTCCAAAAAAATGCAGTCCGCCCACCCTTCTCTTTCTTGTTTAATCTTTGTCACCTGATCGTAGAATTCTATCAATCCTGTAAGGCAAGATTTACCCCTCCCTGAACCCATGTTGATGGGTTGTCACGAAGTCTCTTCTCTCCAGATGTGTTACTAGGTTTTTTTCTCACAATCTTCTCCATCACCTTGCATGGTATACAAGTTAAGGACACTGGCCTGTAGTTCAGTGCCTCTTGTCTGTCACCCTTTTTGTATATTGGTACTACATTAGCAGTCTTCCATATTTCTGGTAGGTCCCCCGTTTCCAGTAACCTACTATACACTATGGAGAGTGGTAGGCAAAGTGCTCCTGCACACTCTTTCAATACCCATGGCGAGATTCCATCCGGCCCAACAGCTTTTCTCACATCCAGCTCCAATAGGTGCTTCTTGACCTCATCTCTTGTAATTTCGAACCTATCCAAGGTCACCTGGTTTGCTGCCACCTCTTCTAGCGCCGTGACATCTACCTGTTCTATTGTAAAGATCTCCTGGAACCTTTTTGATGAGTTCTTCACACACCTCTTTGTCATTCTCTGTGTACCTGTCCTCGCCCACCCTAAGTTTCATCACCTGTTCCTTCACTGTTGTCTTCCTCCTGATGTGACTGTGTAGTAGCTTGGGTTCGGTCTTGGCTTTATTAGCTATATCATTTTCATACGTTGACCAGACCACACACTAGAAATTGAAGGGACGACGACGTTTCGGTCCGTCCTGGACCATTCTCAAGTCGATTCGTCGTCGTCCCTTCAATTTCTAGTGTGTGGTCTGGTCAACATACTTCAGCCACGTTATTGTGACTCATCGCCTCATTTTCATACCTTTTCTCAGCTGCTCTTCTCACACTGACATACTCGTTCCTGGTTCTCTGGTATCTCTCTCTACTTTCTGGTGTTCTGTTATTACGGAAGTTCTTCCATGCCCTTTTGTTCAGCTCCTTTGCTTTCATACATTCCCTATTAAACCACGGATTCTTCCTTTGCTTCTCTGTTTTTTCCTGTCGGGCTGGGACAAACCTGCTTACAGTCTCCTGACATTTTTGGGTGACATAGTCCATCATGTCTTGTACGGACTTGGTTCCGAGTTCTGTGTCCCAATGTATATCCCATAGGAATTTATTCATTTCCTCATAGTTTCCCTTTCGGTACGCCAGCCCTTTGGTTCCCAGTTCTTTTTGGGGGGCGATAATTCCCAGCTCAACCAGGTACTCAAAGCTCAATACACTATGATCACTCATTCCCAAGGGGGCTTCCAACTTAACTTCCCTTATATCCGACTCATTTAGGGTAAATATCAAATCAAGCAGGGCTGGTTCATCCCCTCCTCTCATTCTTGTCGGTCCCTTGACGTGTTGACTTACAAAGTTTCTTGTTGCCACATCCAGCAGCTTAGCTCTCCATGTGTCTGGGCCTCCATGTGGGTCTCTGTTCCCCCAATCTATCTTCCCATGGTTGAAGTCTCCCATGATTAGAAGTCTGGATCCGTTCCTGCTAGCCACAGAAGCTGCTCTCTCTATTATATTGATGGTGGCCAAGTTGTTTCTATCATATTCCTGTCTGGGTCTTCTGTCATTCGGTGGGGGGGTTATATATGACTACTATTATAATTTTCTGTCCTCCAGTTGCTATGGTGCCTGAAATGCAGTCACTGAAACCTTCTCAGTTCTGAATTACCATCTCTTCGAAACTCCAACCTTCTCTTAGTAGCAGAGCTACACCACCTCCTCCTCTCCCTTCTCTCTCTTTCGTCACTACATAGTAGCCCTGTGGAAACACTGCGTTTGTTATGATTTTCGTTAACTTTGTTTCTGTGAGTGCTATTATGTCTGGGTTTTCTTCTAGTGCCCATTCTCCAAGTTCACTTGTTTTATTTGAAATCCCATCTATGTTAGTGTACATCGCCTTGAAGCTCACTTTCTTCTGTTCATTTTCATGTCCCTTTCTTGGCAAGCATTCTGCTGGTGTGGGAAGCTGTTCCGTAGGTGAGAGGATCTGTGAGGTGGTTTGCAGGGTCTCAGAGGATTTTGGGGTGGGGGGTGGGGGTTTAAGGGAAGGGGGGACAGGTAGGGTGTGGGTTTAGGAGGTAGGGGGGGACATGGAGGATACGCAGTGAGGGGGGAGGATTGATAGGGAGGGTATGGGATGAAGGGGGAGGGGGGACAGGGGGAAAAAGGTGGGAGGGGGGACATGATGGGAATGGGGAAGGGGTGTCAGGGTCAGAATGGGGTGGGGTGGGTTGGGTGGGGGCAGGTAGGGTGAGGGGAAGGGAGGGTTTCTATGCAGAGGGGGGTGGTGGTGTTGCCCCCCCCCCCTCTGGTGTTGCTGGGATGCTGGTTTTGGGTTCTTCTCTTGTCTCTGGGACTGTTGTGTTGAGGGCTGTGATTTCCTGGTTTGCTCCTCTCTCCCTGCGCTTCCTCCTTGCCTCTGCTGCCCTGGCTCTCTCCTCCTTCGTCCTGTCCCTCTGCAGGAATACTTTTTTGTATCCCTCCATATGCTGCAGACGACTCTTCCTTTCGAGAATGTCCTCCTTCGTGGTTTCGTTTGTAAACACCACCTTTACAAGTCGGTTTCTGTCCTTGTTGTACCAGCCCAACCTCAAAACCTTGTAACCAAACCTAAAAAACCAAACCAGGTTGTGTGGCAGCCTGGGTGGCCGCAGCTATGGTGGTGAACGTAATCTTCATTGATGTTTTGTCGGTGTTGCAGAACTCTAGGTTGAATACCGACAGGTTTGGATTTTCGTCCTCGATATTGTTTATGATATGATGTTGAGGTCGCTCAGCGATCCACCGGCTGGTCCTGCTGGTAAAAACAGTTCTTCCGGCCAGGAACTGACGTGGGAAGTGAGGATGTAGATAGTGCTCTTTGCGAAGAATGGCATCGTTAGTGAGGAGTTTTTCTAGCTCCTCTTCACATGAAAAGTAGAGCACGATATCTTCACCTTCCTGAGTAATGTCAGCGGGTTTGAGGCCAGTTACGTCCTTCAGGACCTTTAAAGTATTGCTTCTTCCGATAGCATGACCGTCCAGTAGAGTAGCTCTGACCTTAAGACGTTTGGGTCGCATTGTGACCACACTGCGCCTTTGTGATATGTTGGCGGGAGATGTCTCTCCCGTCATGTGTGACGGAGGATATAATTGTCAACATAATTGTGTTGACTGTTGGGAGGAGTTACACCAAGTGTTGTGATGGATGGTGGGAGGTGTTTACTAAGTGGGTGCATGGGGGAAATGTGTAAAACCCTCGTTTGTGTTTCGGAAAGGATGCAGGATCCATGCGAAGTCAATGAAGATTAAGTTTGCGATTCTTATGACCATGTCGTGTCCTAGTCGACTAAGGCAGCGTCTGGGATCAACCCGGGAGAAAGTTCAAACCCTCATCACAGCCCTTGTGGATTTCTTCATTTACCAAGTGTGTGTTGGGTGTCAGAGAGGTGTTTACCAAGTGTGTGTGATGGATGGTGGGAGGTGTTTACCAAGTGTGTGTGATGGTTGGTGGGAGGTGTTTACCAAGTGTGTGTGATGGTTGGTGGGAGGTGTTTACCAAGTGTGTGTGATGGTTGGTGGGAGGTGTTTACCAAGTGTGTGTGATGGTTGGTGGGAGGTGTTTACCAAGTGTGTGTGATGGTTGGTGGGAGGTGTTTACCAAGTGTGTGATGGGTGGTGGGACGTGTTTACCAAGTGAGTGTGATGGATGGTGGGAGGTGTTTACCAAGTGTGTGATGGTTGGTGGGAGGTGTTTACCAAGTGTGTGATGGGTGGTGGGAGGTGTTTACCAAGTGTGTGATGGGTGGTGGGAGGTGTTTACCAAGTGTGTGATGGGTGGTGGGAGGTGTTTACCAAGTGAGTGTGATGGATGGTGGGAGGTGTTTACCAAGTGTGTGATGGTTGGTGGGAGGTGTTTACCAAGTGTGTGATGGGTGGTGGGAGGTGTTTCCCAAGTGTGTGATGGATGGTGGAAGGTGACCACCCACCGTCCATCACACCAAGTGTGTGATGGATGGTGGAAGGTGTTTACCAAGTGTGTGTGATGGTTGGTGGAAGGTGACCACCCACCGTCCATCACACCAAGTGAGTGTGATGGATGGTGGAAGGTGTTTACCAAGTGAGTGTGATGGTTGGTGGAAGGTGACCACCCACCGTCCATCACACCAAGTGAGTGTGATGGATGGTGGGTGGTGAATTTGAAATAAGTTTATTAAGGTAAAACACATACAAAGGGATGAGGTAGCAGAAGCTATTCTCACCCCGTTCAGTACATCGTGTTAATACATACATATACACACATCACAAACAATAAACATATTACCGAACATTCTGAGAGATAAACATATACATTTCCTCCTGTACACAAGTAGTATGGTATCAGGCGTACACACAAATACTTTTATGACCTAGGTATACTGTATAGACAATTTGCAAGAGACATGCAGATAATTCAACAAAAGATTACAGTCTTGATGCAAAATTCTTTTATCTCTCAAGAATATGATCAACTTTTCCGTTGTGACACATCCAGGCTATTTGTTCAGGAACAGTCCTTATCTCAGTGTTTCTATATACATTAATCAAGGGACAATCAAGAACATAATGGGTGAGGGTGTGAGACCTTAACAAACCACACAGTTTACACTTCGTGTCATTATCATGAACATCTATCCCATATTCCCAGTAATATTTGTACCCAAGCCTGAGCCGCATGTACACAGAGTCACTCCAAGCATTTCTCCTTTTACCATATGTGAAATAGGTGTTTTGACTCACATACATGTAGTGTTGCATGGTTTGACTTCCCTCATATATTATATCTCTCCTCTCCACTTCTGCCTGTGCTTGAATATTTCTGATTTTGCTTCTTATTTGTCTCATTGTGAATTCACATTCGATGTCAACTTGTGGTTTTGATGTGGCACGTTTGGCCAAGTCATCCGCCACCTCGTTGAGCACTATTCCAACATGAGATGGAATCCACATGAATTTCACACTATGACCTTTCAGCTGTATCTCAGTTATCCTTTTCTTACAATCCTCAGCTATGGACATGAAGACTGGGTTTCGACTGTTTAAGGAATCTAGTGCTCCTCTGCTATCGACAAATACAAAAACATCTTTGTCGTCACGACGTACTTCCTCCAAACACGCCAGAATGACCTGCAGTTCAGCTTGTGTGGATGATATATAATTACTAAGTCGGAGTTCAATTTTCCTGTCCACAGTCCCAAACTCAGTATATTCCCTTATTAGGACACCACACCCCTGCCATCCTCCGCCACCGACCCGTCGCAATATACATGTAAAGTGTTGCCTCTTGGTAACCGAGATATGCTTCCATACAAACACCGTAACTGTCCCAGTTCATGATGAATCTTTTTCACCTTGAGGGGTACAATTTCGACGTCTATTTTCTGTAATTTCCAGGAAGCAGACCTATTACACCGGTGAGAGGGTTTACAGCAGTCAAGTACATCGTATTCCCTGAGGTCATGAGCTAATCCCCTCGTGTAGCGTGTCTCCCTCAGTTTTCTGGAAGTGTGTACATCACTCAAGCAGGTCTGAACGCTCTCAAACAGCTTGTCCCCTCCTTTTCTCCGCATGAAACGAATAGATACTCTAGTGTTAATGTCACGGACTCATACACACTCTGTAAATTTAATTCGATTCTCATTATTTCAATCATTGCGTTTCTTTGACATCCAAGAATAATCCTCATAGCCTCGTTCTGTATCAGCTCTATTTTTTGAATTCTGCCTTGGCCTGTGCAAGACAAAACGGGTGCTGCGTAGTCTATCAGGGACCGAACAGTGCTTATGTATAACATCCGTAAGATAGGTACCCTTACACCTTTACCAGAAATAGCCAGTGCTTTTAGAGGATGCAGACTGGCTTTGCATAAGGTGCTGATATGATTTATTTCAACATTTTTACTCTCACATGTGTATCCAACATACATGCCAAGATACTTGCACTTCTGAACACTGCTCAGTTCCACACCATTTAGAGTAAGTGTTATATTTCTTCGTTTCCTATACTCATATTTGGTTTTGTCTGCATTAATAACTAAGCCTAACTTGTGACAGGTTGTACCAAGTATGTTAAGAGCAGTTTGAATATTTTGTTCCCAGAAGTGCTTTGTATAAGATTGTCATCAGCCAACCCGTTCTCGCAAATTTAATAAGTCAATATTGACTTATTAAATATGTGCATAGGTGACATACTTAATATAATAGATACCCTTAAAAAGATTCATAGAAAACACCGACCTTACCTAACCTTGTTAGTATCTTAAGATAAGCATCTTATTGCTTCGTAATTACAATTATTACCTAACCTATAATAGGTATAGGTTTAATAATAATTGTAATTACGAAGCAATAAGATGCTTATCTTAAGATACTAACAAGGTTAGGTAAGGTCGGTGTTTTCTATGAATCTTTTTAGGGGTATCTATTATGTTTAGTATATCACCTATGCACGTAGTTAATAAGTCAATATTGACTTTACGAATTTGCGAGAACGGGTTGCATCAGCATATATGATCGTCGTGAACCCTGGAGGATACATCTCTGATGCTAATCTGTTCATTAATACATTGAATAAGGTGGTGAATAAGGTACCCCTTGTGGGGTACCTAACTGAAACATCCGTTCCTCAGACATGTATCCCTGGTAATACACCTGACCTTTTCTGCCTTGTAGATAATCCCTTATCCAGTGTTATTCTCCCTGTTATTCCCAGATTGGCTAATTCGTATAAGATTACTTTCCCATTGGCTTTATCAAATGCTCCTTGTAGATCAACAAAAACAATACAATTGTCATCCACATTAGACAAACACTTTAAGAGACAGTTCGCAGTACTTATGCCTTTGATAAAACCAAAGAGATTATTGAACCTATTATCACCTACAAGGTAGAGTAGCCTATTTAACAAAATCCTTTTCATCATTTTACAAAAGCAGGATGTTAAGAAGACAGGCCTGTAGCCTCCGTTTGACTTAGGGATAGGAATGATGACAGATTCCTTCCATTTTCTTTGTAACTTTCCCTCCCTATAACTCATGTTAAACAAATCAAGTAAGGGACTAGGTTTCATACCGGCTAAATAATTAAGAATGTCATATGTTACTCCATCTTTTCCCGGAGCAGTAGAGCTGCCACTTTATATAGCATCAAGTAGCTCATCGTGAGTTATCTCAGTGCATGTTACAGGTCTTGTATATAAAGCACATAAAGTTACTCCATTTCTAATATTTTCCCATGACTCAATGGTGACTCTCGTGTCTGCAGGTAAGGACTCCATACCAGCAGCACTTGCCCATTTATCTACTAACTCATTAGCAACTTTCCCTGGATCTGAGTGAGCAATGAATTTGGGCTTACAACCCCTGATTTTGGTTACTGCTCTCCATATGTCTTTAAGGTTCTTAATATTACCAATGGACTGAGCAAAGTCTTGCCAGTATCTGTCCCGCGCCTCCTTCCTCACCTGACTGCATTCCCTAGCCACTTCCAACATTGTAATGTTCTCTTCATCCCTCATTCCATTTTTTAACCATTCTTTATGTGCACTCCGTAGCATTCTCTTCCACCCCTTGACTTGCTGATCATTGGAATATTTAAATTTCTTAGGTCCATGCGTCTTGCTACCCCTGGCCCCGTTATTTTCCCTCCGTACTAATTTCTATGTTCTCGACCATGTCCTCGTAAAAACTATCAACGCAGAGCGGCGTGTATTGTTGATACCAATCTCCCATATTTTGAATAAAATAATTGTTCATATCTTTATTAATATTTAGTCATTTCCTTTGAAAGTGGATTTGTTTTTTTCCCCAGTGGTAATTTAACGTTCAAGGCAAAGTGGTCACTAAGTAGTTTCCGAACAACCCTAGCCTCCCCCATAATCCCTGAGAGTTTAACATGCAGGCATAGTCAAGCCGTCCTCCCCTGATGTGAGTTGGTTCATTGTTTCCCAAGAGACAGGTATCTGGATATCTCCCTCGAATTGAGAATGGTCCAGGACGGATCGAAACGTCGTCGTCCCTTCATCTTCTAGTGTGTGGTCTGGTCATCATATCTGGATGATCTTGTAGAAATTGTAACCACTTGACCCCATTAGCATTAATACTACCCACAGTCCCAAGGCTTTCCAAGAGTGTGATGGATAATGGGAGGTGTTTACCATGTGTGTGTGATGGCTGGTGGGAGGTGTTTACCAAGTGTGTGATGGATGGTGGGAGGTGTTTACCAAGTGTGTGATGGATGGTGGGAGGTGTTTACGAAGTGTGTGATGGATGGTGGGAGGTGTTTACCATGTGTGTGATGGATGGTGGGAGGTGTTTACGAAGTGTGTGATGGATGGTGGCAGGTGTTTACCATATGTGTGTGATGGGTGGTGGGAGGTGTTTACGAAGTGTGTGATGGATGGTGGGAGGTGTTTACGAAGTGTGTGATGGATGGTGGGAGGTGTTTACCATGTGTGTGTGATGGATGGTGGGAGGTGTTTACCAAGTGTGTGATGGATGGTGGGAGGCAAAGCATCAGAGACAGTAGTTTTCTAGTTTAAAAAGCAAAATGTATTAATTTCTTAGCACTCTTTTATTCTGTAGAATAGAGGGGCGTCACAAGCGTGTCATCAACCATTATTTCATCGGAATAATATAATAATAGTGGAAAACCTTATAATTATTTAGTTTATATGTTAGTGAATGTGTGAATGCAACTTAAGCTTTGTTTATCTTTCTTCATATGAAAGATTTTTAATTTGGGGAATTAATTTAGTCATCCTACGCTGGACACGTTCAAGTGAATTTATATCCCTTCTATAATATGGCGACCAAAACTGAACTGCATAATCTAAATGGGGCCTTACTAGAGCAAGATATAGCTTGAGAACCACACCAGGTGTCTTGTTACTAACGCTGCGATTAATAAATCCAAGTGTCCGATTTGCCTTATTACGAACATTTATGCATTGATCCTTTTGTTTTAAATTCTTACTAATCATAACTCCTAGATCCCTTTCGCAATCCGATTTCGCAATCTCAACACCATCTAACTCGTTTCTTGTAACTCTATCATCATTACCAAGCCTCAGAACTTTACATTTATCAGCATTAAACTGCATCTGCCAATCCTTTGACCATTTCAAAACCCTATCTAGATCAACTTGAAGTGATAGTGAGTCCTCCTCCGAATTAATTTCCCTACCGATTTTCGTATCATCGACAAATTTGCAAATGTTGCTACTCAAACCTGAATCTAAATCATTTATATATATTATAAACAACAGAGGTCCCAGGACAGAGCCCTGAGGCACTCCACTTACAACATTTTCCCACTCTGACTTGACTCCATTTATACTAACTCTCGGTTTCCTTTTTAATAGCCATGCCGTAATCCAAGTTAATATAGCACCCCCAATACCATGAGCTTCTATTTTTTTAATCAGTCTTTCATGTGGCACTGTATCAAAAGCTTTGCTAAAGTCAAGGTACACAACATCACAATCCTTACCACTATCAACTGCCTCAACTATGCTAGAATAAAAAGATAACAAATTTGTTAAACATAACCGGCCATTTTTAAAACCATGTTGCGACTCAATTATTAATTTATGTTTTTCAAGATGAAGACGAATTTTATTTGCTATTATAGATTCGAGTAACTTTCCCACAATAGACGTTAGGCAAATTGGTCGATAGTTAGACACAAGTGATCTATCTCCTTTCTTTAAAACTGGTATCACATTAGCAACTTTCCAAAACTCTGGCACTCTGCCGACTCTATTGATTTATTAAATATGGTTGACAGTGGGTCACAAAGCTCCTCTTTGCATTCTTAATACATTCACATCCACCACGTTACGTGGCAATTGGTTCCACAAATCAACAACCCTGTTACTGAACCAGTATTTACCCAAGTCTGTCCTAAATCTAAACTTATCCAATTTATACCCATTGTTTCGTGTTCTGTCTTGTGTTAATATTTTTAATACCCTATTAATATCCCCCCTGTTATGTCCATTCATCCACTTGTAAACCTCTATCATGTCACCCCTAACTCTTTGCCTTTCCAATGAATGCAACTTAAGCTTTGTTAATCTTTCTTCATATGAAAGATTTCTAATTTGGGGAATTAACTTAGTCATCCTACATTGGACACGTTCAAGTGAATTTATATCCATTCTATAATACGGCGACCAAAACTGAACTGCATAATCTAAATGGGGCCTAACCAGAGCAAGATATAGCTTAAGAACCACACCAGGTGTCTTGTTACTAACGCTTCGATTAATAAATCCCAGTGTCCTATTCGCCTTATTACGAACATTCATGCATTGATCCTTTTGTTTTAAATTCTTACTAATCATAACTCCCAGATCCCTTTCGCAATCTCAACACCATCAAGCTCGTATCTTGTAACTCTATCATCATTACCTAGCCTCAGAACTTTACATTTATCAGCATTAAACTGCATTTGCCAATCCTTTGACCATTTCAAAACCCTATCTAGATCAACTTGAAGTGATAGTGAGTCCTCCTCCGAATTAATTTCCCTACCGATTTTCGTATCATCGGCAAATTTGCAAATGTTGCTACTCAAACCTGAATCTAAATCATTTATATATATTATAAACAACAGAGGTCCCAGGACAGAGCCCTGAGGTACTCCACTAACAACATTATCCCACTCTGACTTGCCTCCATTTATACTAACTCTCTGTTTCCTTTAGTATAGCCATGCCCTAATCCAGCTTAATATAGCACCCCCAATACCATGAGCCTCCATCTTATTAATCAGTCTTTCATGTGGCACTGTATCAAAAGCTTTGCTAAAATCAAGGTACACAACATCACAATCCTTACCACTATCAACTGCCTCAACTATGCTAGAATAAAAAGATAACAAATTTGTTAATCATGAACGACCATTTATAAAACCATGTTGCGACTCAATTATTAATTTATGTTTTTCAAGATGAAGACGAATTTTATTTGCAATTATAGATTCGAGTAACTTTCCCTCGAAAGTTACAAAAGGATCAATGCATATGTTCGTAATAAGGCAAATCGGACACTCGGATTTATTAATCGCAGCGTTAGTAACAAGACACCTTGTGTGGTTCTCAAGCTATATCTTGCTCTAGTTAGGCCCCATTTAGATTATGCAGTTCAGTTTTGGTCGCCATATTATAGAATGGATATAAATTCACTTGAACGTGTCCAGCGTAGGATGACTAAGTTAATTCCCCAAATTAGAAATCTTTCATATGAAGAAAGATTAACAAAGCTTAAGTTGCATTCACTGGAAAGGCGAAGAGTTAGGGGTGACATGATAGAGGTTTACAAGTGGATGAATGGACATAACAAAGGGGATATTAATAGGGTATTAAAAGTATCAACACAAGACAGAACACGAAACAATGGGTATAAATTGGATAAGTTTAGATTTAGGAAAGACTTGGGTAAATACTGGTTCAGTAACAGGGTTGTTGATTTGTGGAACCAATTGCGGTGAGTTATATAATTGCCACGTAACATTGTGGAAGTGGGGTCCCTCGATTGTTTCAAGCATGGGTTGGACATGTATATGAGTGGGATTGGGTGGTTATAAATAGGAACTGCCTCGTATGGGCCAATAGGCCTTCTGCAGTTGCCTTTGTTCTTATGTTCTTATGGTGAACATTTAACTATTGCCGGATGTGTTCAGAAGTGGTGAACATGTAACTATAACTGTATGTGTTCAGAAGTGGTGAACATGTTACTATAGCTGAATGTGTTCAGAAGTGGTGAACATGTAACTATAGCTGTATGTGTTCAGAAGTGGTGAACATTTAACTATTGCCGGATGTGTTCAGAAGTGGTGAACATTTAACTATTGCCGGATGTGTTTAAAAGTGGTGGACTTGTAACTATTGCAGGATGTGTTCGGAAGTGGTGGACTTCAGCCTGCCCAGAGAGGTGCTGGAGATGGTGTTCACGCACGTGCCTCTAGTGCATTTGTTGACTGTCGATGCAACTGTCTGTCGCTGCTGGTACACAGTTATCCACAATCCTACGGTGAGTAATACAACCCTGCAGTGAGTAATACAACCCTGTAGGGATTAATTCAACCCTTCAGTTAGTAATAAAACATTGTGGTGAGTTATATAATCGTTCTTTGAGTAATACAAGACGATGGTGAGTAATATAATCCTACATTGAGCAATATAATACTGAATGAAATATAAAATAAATTATTCACTGAAGTTTTCAAATTATGTAAAAAAAAATAATTTGGAAATAACATGTGTGTAACTATGGACAACTACTGCACTGAGAATGGGAAATTTTTCGTAATTCCATTATGTTTGTCATACTGTTAATTCGTTTGTCTTAATTTGCTATTGATCAATTTCAGTTTATTCCGTGGAGAAAAGTTCACCTTAGACTGAAGCTGGCGCCTTGGAGAGTACCATCCAACATGCCGCTCTTCTACACATGGAAGAGTGAAAAGCTGCCAACCATCCAACTCATATCTACCGACTGTCAGCGCCACGGGTTTACTTCCGTGAGAGACTGTATCCCCAGTGTCATCAGGTAAGATAACACCACTAGAGTGTGTTTCCCTTGTGTCATCAGGAAAGATAACACAACGAGAGTGTATCCCCAGTGTCATCAGGTAAGATAACACCATGAGAGACAATCACCAGCATCATCAAGAATGATAACACCATGACATGCTGGTATCACCAGCGTCATCAGGTAAGATAACACCAGGATAAACTGTATCACAAGTGCCATCACGTGAGATAACACCATGAGAGACTCTATCACCAGTGTCATCAGGTAAGATGATTCCATGTGAGACTGTATAACTAGTGTAATCATGTAAGATAACAGTAGTGGTAACCACGACTACGACGGTGTATCTTTGCTTTCCCAAGGCAGGGTCGTAGTCTGGGTTGTTTTCAATTACCTCAGTGATGCACGGTTGTAGTCTAGGTCGTTCTTAGTTACCTCAGTGATGCACGGTCGTAGTCCAGGCCGTTTTCAGTTACCTCAGTGATGCACGGCCGTAGTCCAGGCCGTTTTCTATTCAATTTATATGGTATAATTCGTTCCTGGGCTTTGCTTAGAATATTTTTAAATAGGTTATATTTTGAATCCACATCGAAATCCCCTTTTACGTCACCCGTCGCTGGGTTCATGTCTAGCCCACACCCCATCTCCAAGACATTCCAATCTATTTGATCCAAAAAATTTCTTAGGCTATTGAAATCAGCTTTTCGAAAATCAGGCACTTTAACAGAATTTTCTCCTACAGATCTATTCCATTCTATGCTAAATCTGATTTCTTTATGATCACTGTTCCCTAGCTCACTCCCTATTTCCATGTCCTTAATTTGTGTTTCCCTGTTAGTTAACACTAAATCTAAAATATTATTTCCCCGCGTTGGTTCCATATTATGTTGCGTAAGAAAGCAATCGTCAATTAATTCTAGAAAGTCTTCTACTTCAATATTCCCTGTTTTGTTCACACAGTTTATTCCACTAAAATTAAAGTCACCCATGACATAAATACTGTTAGATCTAGATGCTCTAGATATTTCATCCCATGGATGCTTTGCTCCCATTCTGTCTAAATTTGGTGGCCTGTACACAACTCCTATTATAATAATATTTGCTTTTTCGTTTAATTCTATCCAAATAGTTTCTGTGTGTGGCTCAGTTTTGATTCCCTCTTTGAGACTACATTTCAAAATGTCCCTAACATATATGGCTACTCCCCCTCCTTGTCTAATATATCTATCTGTGTGAAATAGTTTAAATCCATTTATTTGATATTCAGCTAATAGTTCTCTATTTTCTACATTCATCCACGTTTCGGTAAGTGCAATAATATCTATTTTTTTCTGTGCAGACAAGAGCATTTATATCGTTTATTTTGTTTCTTAGACTCCAACTGTTCGTGTAATATACCCTAAGTGTATCGTTATTTTGAGGACCTTCTGTTTCCTTGATCATTTTGCAAATAAGTTGCCTCTCACAAGCACATACTTTTATTACCTCCTTTCTCCATGTCAATTCCCATACCACTATCTATTAACGGTTTAAACCCAAACAAACCTCTCCATCCACAGTTTCCAACGAGTTTCCAATAGCAACAGCCCCAACTCTAGATATATGAACCCCATCCAGAGAATACATATCATTTCATCCATATTAGTGTTCCCAGGTATCTATGAATGATATTGCATTTGATTTGCACTATTTGTACAGTCAGCAATTGACACCAAATTGACACCAAGTGCCCTCGACAACCATTCATTTCCAACAACCTTTCTTTGAATTTGTTGAATATACAAATTTCAGGAACATGTTCCCTTTCCCTTATCTTTTCCTCTAATGATTTTGTTGCTTGATTTTTATGTACCATTTCAATAGCTTTCCAGTTCCTAACACTTTGTAGAAAAAATAATTTCTTTCTCCTTCATTTCTATTCCTATTTAGATGTTTTGCTTCATCAAGGTTTGTTGTCGTCCTTTGAGAGGTCCTGCGTTATTGACCAAAATTTGCCAACCTCACCACTCTCCAATTTTCCGGCAATTCTAAACACTTCCGTCATTTGTTTCCCTCCATTATATGTCACCCTTAAGGAGGGGTTCTTGTCTTTCTCATATTTTCCTATCGTCCTAAAATCACTATTTTCACTAAATCGTCACTATAATCTACTATTTTCTCTATGATTTTCATCTCTACTGCTGCTCTGTCCTCCCTAGATGATATTTTCGTGTCTAAACACCCAAAAATTATTTTGGACTTGTATTGTTGTAGTTTACTATTGGTAACTAGTTCTTTCCTAATTGTTTGCCTAACTTCTGTTTCTTCTTGGTCATTTCTGGTTTGGACTTCCAGAAACACTTCCGTGATAGTCTCTTTCTCTTTTACAACTTGCGCATATGTATCCTTAATTTCCTCCTTGTACTGTTTGTACAATAGTGTGACAAAGCATGTATGGGTCTGGGAATAGGGTACAGCAGGGAGGTACTGGTCCGGTCATTTTCAGGTAATGGAGGGTTGGGTGGGGGGCGTGTTAGGGCACATCGAAGGTCAACATCCTTCCAGTCAATGTTTGATTGTCTCATTTCTACAGGCATGAAATCTGTGATTTATGGTCCTGCTGCTCTTGCTTTGTCATGAATCGTTCTATGTAAACATTACATTAATTCCCTGACCTCCTTAATAAATGTTTGTGCTTCAGTATATATTCAACTGCATGTACATTGGTAAATTCTACCAGAACAATTCGTAGTATTCTGAGTATATGGTCCAGTACAATGTGATATCACAAGCTTTGTCATCGCCCGGTAAGCATTCAAACATCTAAGATATCTCCCAACTCTAGTCTTTCATATAGTACCCTCTTGTGTTTTGAAAGGAATTCATTCCTCGATTAGTCCCTGTATAACTATTGTTCTTTTCATATGTAGATCCTTGTCATCATCTTTCTCATCATTCTGCTTCAGTGTCCCTTGATGTATTGTGCCCACAGCTTTCTCTTTCTCATTTCTAATTACCATATTGCTTCCTTCATTTTCACATTTTCAAGAAGGGCTTTGTAATCTTTCCAATTTGTCCTCTTGCTGTTGGAGTCTCTCCTCTCCATCCCTTCCCAGCTTGCTCGGTACCCCGGTTATTGACCCTTCCTGTGTCAGTCATTGCAAGACTACCTTAATCAGAAAGTAGGTGAGTGTGTGTGTGTGTGTGCTCACGTGCTTGTGCGTGCACGTGCGTGAGTGTGTGTATTTATTATTTGTATCTGCAGAATCGAGCTATTATCTCTTGGACCATGCATTCTAACAAATTTGTTTTCCTCAAAACAAAAATGCAAGGTTGTAGTCCTGGTTTCCACTACTGATAAACTTCATGAGAAACTGTATCACCAGGTAAGATAACACAACAAGAGAAACCATTAGAAGCGATTGATTGATTGATGAAGATTAAGCCACCCAAAAGGTGGCACGGGCATGAATAGCCCGTAAGTGGTGGCCCTTTTGAGCCATTACCAGTATCAAGAGCTGATACTGGAGATCTGTGGAGGTGCGACTGCACCCTGCGTGATGGGAGATGTCTCCCGTCAATTAGAAGCATGATAGAGCATCACTAATGGTGTGGTTGATATTGCAGGATGATGGGCAGCAGACAGGGGCCAGGAGCTGGAGCAGCCACCAAGCTGGTCCTTGAGAGACACAGACTGTACACCTTGGCAAGTGATACTCTGGAGAACATGGAGGAGGCACTCATGCCCAGACCCTTCAACCTCTGGCACTTCGCTACCCTTATTGTGTTCTGTAGGTGTTCCATACTCATGTTCTCCTCCCATTGTTCTTGTTCTCGTCCATTGGCTCCTGTTCTCCTCCACTTGATCCTGTTTTTTTCCATCGTTCTGTTCTCCTTCCCTGGCTCCTGCTATTTCCATCCTCCTGTTAACCTAGCCCCTGGCTGGCTCCCCTCTTCTTCCTGTTCGTGTTATCCTGCCTCCACTTCTGTTCTCCTCCAGTTGGTTTTGTTCTCCTCCCCCCTGGCTGTTGTTCTCCTCTAGTTGTTCGTGTTCTTCCAACCTTTATCATCTTATTCCATTCCTCGTGTTTTCCTTTAATTGATCCTGTTCTCCTTCCCTTCCTTCTGTTCTCCCCCCTTCTTCCTGTTCTCCTCCAACTGTTACTCATCTCCTCCCATGCTCTTGTTATCTTCCACCTGTTCCTGTTCTCCCATTCCTGTTCTCTTTCCCTTGCTTCTGTTCTCCTCTTGCTTCTGTTTTCCTCCCCTTGCCTCTCTTCTCCTCCCTTTCTCCTGTTCTCCTCCCCCTTTTGGTCTTGTTCACATCTCATTGCCTCGGTTCCCGTTGTCCCGATCATGTTCTTTCCTTGCTCCGGCTTTCCTCCATTTCCTTTTGTTCTCTTCCCCCTAGCTCGTGTTCTCCTCCCCCTAGCTCGTGTTCTCCTCCCCCTAGCTCGTGTTCTCCTCTCCCTAGCTCGTGTTCTCCTCCCCTAGCTCGTGTTCTCCTCCCCCTAGCTCGTGTTCTCCTCCCCTTAGCTCGTGTTCTCCTCCCCGTAGCTCGTGTTCTCCTCCCCGTAGCTCGTGTTCTCCTCCCCTTAGCTCGTGTTCTCCTCCCCCTAGCTCGTGTTCTCCTCCCCCTAGCTCGTGTTCTCCTCCCCTAGCTCGTGTTCTCCTCCCCTAGCTCGTGTTCTCCTCCCCTAGCTCGTGTTCTCCTCCCCCTAGCTCGTGTTCTCCTCCCCTAGCTCGTGTTCTCCTCCCCTTAGCTCGTGTTCTCCTCCCCTAGCTCGTGTTCTCCTCCCCTAGCTCGTGTTCTCCTCCCCCTAGCTCGTGTTCTCCTCCCCTAGCTCGTGTTCTCCTCCCCCTAGCTCGTGTTCTCCTCCCCCTAGCTCGTGTTCTCCTCCCCTAGCTCGTGTTCTCCTCCCCCTAGCTCGTGTTCTCCTCCCCCTAGCTCGTGTTCTTCTCCCCCTAGCTCGTGTTCTCCTCCCCCTAGCTCGTGTTCTCCTCCCCCTAGCTCGTGTTCTCCTCCCCCTAGCTCGTGTTCTCCTCCCCCTAGCTCGTGTTCTCCTCCCCCTAGCTCGTGTTCTCCTCCCCCTAGCTCGTGTTCTCCTCCCCCTAGCTCGTGTTCTCCTCCCCTAGCTCGTGTTCTCCTCCCCCTAGCTCGTGTTCTCCTCCCCCTAGCTCGTGTTCTCCTCCCCCTCGCTAGTGTTCTCCTCCCCCTAGCTCGTGTTCTCCCCCTAGCTCGTGTTCTCCTCCCCCCTAGCTCGTGTTCTCCTCCCCCTAGCTCGTGTTCTCCTCCCCCTAGCTCGTGTTCTCACCCCACTGATCGTGTTCCCCTCCCCTTGATCATGTTCTCTTCTCCTTAACTCATGTTATCATCCCATGATAACATGATTATCATGTTATCATCCCATGATAACATGATTGTGTTCTCCTCTCCTTCCTCGTGTTCTCAGCCCATTGCTCGCTTTCTCCTTCTCTTGCTAGAGTTCTGTCCTTGTTCATGTTCTCTTCCCGGTTCACGTGTTCCACCCCCTTCCCCACCGTTCCCATTTACGAACATTATATTGTCAATTATATAATAGTTAATTATATAACATTATATATAGTTAATTATAACATGAATATAAGCGCATGATGAATATTGGCCTGTATGAGGCAGCTGCGGTTTATATCCACCCAAACTCACTGATATGTGCTCACAACCTGTCCTCTTAAAAATATCGTCACTTTTCGCTCGTATGCGCACTATGGCCAAATTTGGACGTAATTTGAAATGAAATCGACTGACAAAAGTGACGTACTGTTCCGTTTTCTGTTTGAGTCGTCCGGCTTACTCTGCAAGGTTAGAAGAGGAAACTTTCCATTACCGTTTTTCATACCGTTTTGAAACTTTATGAGAATTTCCAGCCCACCTAACCTATCAGAGGACCCTTAACTTACTGTTATTGAAAAAAAAAAAATCCCAAGTTTAATTTCATTTTTTTTTTCATTTTCAAATTACGTCCATATTCGGCCATACGGGCAAACGGCCAAAAGCGACGTTCTTTTTAAGAGGACAGGTTGACTTCGCCTGAAACACTGAAACAACCATATTTCCTAACCTGCGAGAGAATATTTAAATGATTGGGGGAATGATCGTGAGTGAGTGTGTACTTACCTAATTGTACTTACTTAATTGTGCTTGCGGGGGTTGAGCTCTGGCTCTTTGGTCCCGCCTCTCAACTATCAATCAACTAATGTACAAGTTCCTGAGCCTACTGCGCTCTATCATATCTACACTTGAAGCTGTGTATGGAGTCAGCCTCCACCTAATGCATTCCATTTGCACTTCCTAATGCATTCCATTTGTCGACTACTCTGACACTGAAAAAATTCTTTCTAACGTCTCGATGGCTCATTTGGGCACTCAATTTCAACCTGTATCCCCTAGTGCGTGTGTTCCTTGTGGTAAATAGCCTGTCTTTATCTACCCTATCAATTCCTCTGAGAATCTTGTATGAGGTGATCATGTCCCCTCTAACTCTTCTGTCTCCCAGTGACGTGAGATTTAATTCCGTAGTCTCTCCTTGTAGCTCATACCCCTCAGTTCGGGTACTAGTCTGGTGGCAAACCTTTGAACCTTTTCCATTTTAGTCTTATGCTTGACTAGATATGGACTCCATGCTGGAGCTGCATACTCCAGGATTGGGATGACATATATGGTATACAAAGTTCTGAAAGATTTCTTACACAAGTTTCTAAAGGCAGTTCTTATGTTAGCCAGCCTGGCATATGCCGCTGGTGTTATCCTCTTGATATGAGCTTCATAGGAGAGATCTGGCGTGATATCAACCCCCAGGTCTTTCTCTCTCTCGGACTCATGAAGCATTTCATCTCCTAAATGATACCTTGTATCTGGTCTCCTGTGCCTTACACCTATCTTCATTACATTGCATTTGCTTAGGTTAAACTCTAACAATCATTTGTTTGACTATTCCTTAAGCTTGTCCAGGACTTCTTGAAGCCTCAAGCTGTCCTCCTCTGTCTTAATCCTTCTCATAATTTTGGTGTCGTCAGCAGACATTGAGAGGAATGAGTCTATGCTTCTGGGAGATCATTTACGTATATCAGAAACAGGATAGGTCCGAGTACAGAGCCCTGTGGGACTCCACTGGTGACTTTACGGCAATCTGAGGTCTCACCTCTCACTGTAACTCTCTGCTTCCTATTGCGTAGGTACTCCCTTATCCACTGGAGCGCCCTACCAGTTACTCCTGCCTGTTTCTCCAGCTTATGCATCAGCCTTTTATGGGGTACTGTGTCAACGGCTTTCCGACAATTCAAAAAAATGCATTCCGCCCATCCTTTTCTTTCTTGCTTAATCTTTGTCACCTGATCGTAGAATTCTATTAAGCCTGTAAGGCAAGAGTAAATCTTGTAAGGCAAGATTTACTCTCCCTGAACCCATGGTAATGGGTTATCACGAAGTCCCTTCTCTGCAGATAAGTTACTAAGTTCTTTCTAACGATCTCCGTCACCTTGAATGGTATACAAGTTAAGGACACTGGCCTGTAGTTCAGTGTCTCTTGTCTGTCACCCTTTTTGTATATTGGGACTACATTAGCAGTCTTCCATTTTTTCTGGTAGGTCTCTCGTTTCCAGTGACCTACTATATACTATGGAGAGTGGCAAGCAGAGCGCTCCTGCACACTCTTTCAATACCCATGGTGAGATTCTGTCCGGGCCAACAGCCTTTCTCACGTCCAGCTCCAACATGTGCCTCTTGACCTCATCTCTAGTAATTTCGAACCCATCTAAGGCCACCTGGTTTACTGCCACCTCTCCTAGCGTAGTGACCTCTCCTCGTTCTATTGTGAAGATCTCCTGGAACCTCTTGTTGAGTTCCTCACACACCTCTTTGTCATTCTCTGTGTACCTGTCCTCACCCGTTCTAAGTTTCATCACCTGTTCCTTCACTGTTATTTTCCTCCTTATGTGACTGTGTAGTAGCTTTGGTTCGGTCTTGGCTTTATTAGCTATATCACTTTCTTACTTTTTCTCAGCTTCTTTTCTCACACTAACGTACTCATTCCTGGTTCTCTGGTATCTCTCTCTACTGTCTGGTGTTCTGTTATTTCGGAAGTTCCTCCACGCCCTTTTGTTCAGTTTCTTTGCTCTCATACATGCCCTATTAAACCACAGATTCTTCTTTTGCTTCTCGTTATTTTCCTGTTGGGCCGGGATAAACCAGCTTACAGCCTCCTGACACTTTTGGGTGACATAGTCCATCATGTCTTGTACGGACTTAGTTGCGAGTTCTGTGTCCCATGGTATATTCCCTAGGAATTTTCTCATCTCCACATAATTTCCCTTTCGGTACGCCAGCCCTTTGTTTCCCCTGTTCCCAGTTGTGAGTGTGAGTGAATGTGTGTGAGGGAGTGTGTGTGAGTGTGAGTGTGTGTGAGTGATGGTGAGTGTGTGTGAGTGAGAGTGTGTGTGAGTTAGAGTGTGTGTGAGTTAGAGTGTGTGTGAGTTAGAGTGTGAGTGAGTGAAATTGAGTGTGCATGAATGAGTGAGAGTGTGTGTGTGAGTTAAAGTGAGTGTGCGTGAGTGAGAGTAAGTGAGTGTGAGTTGGAGTGAGTGAGTGAGATACGTGAGTGAGTGGGAGTGAGTGAGTGGGAGTGAGTGAGTGAGTGAGAGAATGAGTGAGTGGGAGTGAGTGAGTGGGAGTGAGTGAGTGAGTGGGAGTGAGAAAGAGTGGGAGTGAGTGGAAGAGAGTGAGTGAGCGATTGGAAATGAGTGAGTGGGAGAGATTGAGTGATTGATTGAGTTAGTGAGTGGGAGTGAGTGAGTGAGCAGAAGTCAGTGAGTAGGAGTGAGTGAATGAGAGTGAGTGGGAGTGAGTGAGGGAGTGAGAGAGTGGAAATGAGTGAGTGAGTTGGAGTGAGTGGGAATGAGTAAGTGAGAGTGAGTGAGGGGGAGTGAGTGACTGAGTGAGTGGAAGTGTGTTAGAGAGTAGGATTGAAAGAGTGGGAGTGAGTGTGTGGGAGTGAGTGTGAGGGAGTGAGTGTGAGTGAGTGAAAGGGTGTAAGTGAGTGAAGGAGTGAGTGAGTGAATGAATGAGTGGGAGTGAGTGAGTGAATGGGAGGGAGTGAAAGAGTCAGTGGGAAAGAGTATGGAGTTAATGGGAGAGAGAGTGAGTGAACGAGTGGGAGAGAGTGAGTGAGTTAGAGAGTGGGAGAAAGTGAGTGATTGAGTCAGTGAGTAGGTGTTAGTGAGTTGAAGTGAAAGAGTGAGTGGGAGTGAATGAGTGAGTGCGAGTGAATGAGTGAGTGGGAGTGAGTGAGTGAGTGTGAGTAAATAAGTGAGTGAGAGTGAGTGGGAAAGAGTGAATGAGAGGAAGAGAGAATGAGTGAGTGAGTGAGTGTGAGTAAATAAGTGAGTGAGAGTGAGTGGGAAGTGAATGAGAGGAAGAGAGAGTGAGTGAGTGGGAGTGAGCGAGTGGGAGTTAGTGAGTGCGAGTGAGTGAGTGGGAGTGAGTGAGTGGGAGTGAGTGGGAGTGTGTGAGTTAGTGAGTGGGAGTGTGTGAGTTAGTGAGTGGGAGAGAGTGAGTGAGAGTGAGATTGAGTAGGAGTGAGATTGAGTAGGAGTGAGTGAGTGAGTGGTAGTGAGTGGGTGAGTGGTAGTGAGTGAGTGAGTGAGTGAGTGAGTGAGTGAGTGAGTGAGTGAGTGAGTGAGTGAGTGAGTGAGTGAGTGAGTGAGTGAGTGAGTGAGTGAGTGAGTGAGAGAGTGGGTGAGTGATAGTGAGTGGGTGAGTGGGTGAGTGGGTGAGTGGTAGTGAGTGGATGAGTGGTAGTGAGTGGGTGAGTGGTAGTGAGTGGGTGAGTGAGATTAAAAAGGGAAAACCAAACCTGGAAATTGTCTCTTAATCCACCAATATTTCCCTCAAACTAACGCAAGGTGCAGGGAACCCAGACACTGACGCAAGGTTAAATGAACAAATTATCATCGAAGAAGAAAACAAAGAGACCTTGTGAATCCACAAGGTCGAGTCAAGGTACACACACACACACACACACATTATATATATATATATATATATATATATATATATATATATATATATATATATATATATATATAAATATATATATATATATATATATATATATATATATATATATATATATATATATATATATATATATATATATATAAATATATATATATATATATATATATATATATATATATATATATATATATAAATATATATATAAATATATATATATATATATATATATATATATATATATATATATATATATATATATCACTTAGAACTCTTTGACCCGGCCAGGATTCGAACCCATGCCTTCCAGGATCACCCCTAAACGTACACAGTACCGTGACCACCGCACCAATGATCGTCATAAGGATTGGTCAGTCTTGGCGCTTATTAACTAAGCTCCCTGACTGACCAAGCCTCGACGACACTCATGGATCCATGAGTGTCGATCATGGATCCAAAATGCTTCCCCATAGTCAGTCTGTTTACTCACCCATGCTGATAAGCAACAATAAATGTCATGCAGGAGGAAATGTTACTGATTATAGACAAAGAAATGTATTCAATAATTCACTTATCCAGTATAATAAGGTGAGAGAAGCGTATGAGCAATGACTTGATGTTGGCAGTGTCGGAGGACGTGTGGGACGTGGAGAGGGTGGTCGACCTGCTGCTTCACCCACACTCTTCCCTCACGTACGCTGCTGTCACCGAGGCCTTCTACTGCTTAGCTACCCTTCTGATTTACTGTACAGATCACTTCCATTTTCCAACAAGGTGAGTTAACTCTGTATTATAATTATGTTCGGGTCTTTCTTGTGGTGAGAAGTTTCACGATAAAAAGTATAAATGATCACAAAAGTAGCAAAAATCGTAATCACATCTGGGTAATATATAAGAAACGTTATATAGATGCAATGGGGTTCGTCCCATTGCTCCCTTTAAAAGTGTCGGATAGCATGGCGACCCCCCCAAACCACGAACTTGGTAGTAGGGGACCAGTTGAGTCTCCGGAATTCCACTATAATAGGACCCTTTGGAACCTAAATAAAGAACCAAGATGTCTGCCCAATGTCAAAGGCCAGAAACTTGCACAACCTCACCCAATTTTATACAGTGATTACCGAGGGGTATGGGGTTGATCAAATGTTTTGGAGTATGGTAAGGGGGGTATGGAGTTGATCAAATACCCCATTCCGAGGTGTATGGGGTATTTGATCAACGTGATCGGGTTGGGTTCTGCATTATGTTAGAACTATAAAGTTGGCGGCTCCCATGGTGACCCCTATTAATTTGGTTGAAACTCTGGCACTGTGTCAATCACGTAAAATATTCCATTCCAAGCCATGTTTCCAGTTTGTTGAAATAGAGTGGGATCCACCACGGATGTGTCGTCATAAGGTGGATGATGCCCGTTGTACCAAGCACTTGGTCGATCCGGCCACCAGGCCGATCCGGTCACCAGGTCGATCCGGTCACCAGGTCGATCCGGTCACCAGGTCGATCCGGCCACCAGGCCGATCCGGTCACCAGGTCGATCCGGTCACCAGGCCGATCCGGTCACCAGGTCGATCCGGTCACCAGGTCGATCCGGCCACCAGGTCGATCCGGGCACCAGGTCGATCCAGGCACCGCATTGATCTGGGCACTGGGTTAATCTGAGCACTGGGTTAATCTGGGCACTCGGTTAATCTGGGCACTGGGTTGATCTGGGCACTGGGTTAATCTGGGCACTGGGTTAATCTGGCCACCAGGTCGATCCGGGCACCGGGTTGATCTGGGCACTTGATTGATCTTGGCACTGGGATGATCTAGGCACTGGGATGATCTAGGCACTGGGATAATCTTGGCACTGGGTTGATCCTGGCACTGGGATGATCTAGGCACTGGGATGATCTAGGCACTGGGTTGATCTAGGCACTGGGATGATCTTGGCACTGGGTTGATCTAGGCACTGGGATGATCTTGGCACTGGGTTGATCTAGGCACTGGGATGATCTTGGCACTGGGTTGATCTTGGCACTGGGATGATCTTGGCACTGGGTTGATCTAGGCACTGGAATGATCTTGGCACTGGGATGATCTTGGCACTGGGATGATCTTGGCACTGGGATGATCTAGGCACTGGGTTGATCTAGGCACTGGGATGATCTAGGCACTGGGATGATCTAGGCACTGGGTTGATCTAGGCACTGGGTTGATCTTGGCACTGGGATGATCTTGGCACTGGGTTGATCTAGGCACTGGGATGATCTTGGCACTGGGATGATCTTGGCACTGGGTTAATCTAGGCACTGGGATGATCTTGGCACTGGGTTGATCTAGGCACTGGGATGATCTTGGCACTGGGTTGTCCTTGGCACTGGGTTGATCTGGGCACTGGAATGATCTTGGCACTGGGTTGACCTGGGTACTGGGATGATCTTGGCACTGGGATGATCTTGGGACTGGGTTGATCTGGGCACTGGGATGATCTTGGCACTGGGTTGATCTTGGCACTGGGATGACCTGGGCACTGGGATGATCTTGGCACTGGGTTGATCTTGGCACTGGGATGATCTTGGCACTGGGTTGATCTTGGCACTGGGATGATCTGGGCACTGGGATGATCTTGGCACTGGGTTGAACTGGGCACTGGGTTGATCTGGGCACTGGGTTGATCTGGACACTAGGATGATCTGGGCACTGGATTGATCTGGGCACAAGGTTTACCTGGCCACTAGGTTTACCTGGCCACTGGGTTAGCATCACAGTTACCTAACGTAATCCAGGTGTAGCATCATAATGGCCTGACGTACCAAGTGTAGCGTCACAGTGACCTGACGTTCCAAGTGTAGCGTCACAGTAACTTGACGTTCCAAGTGTAGCGTCACAGTAACTTGACGTTCCAAGTGTAGCGTCACAGTAACTTGACGTTCCAAGTGTAGCGTCACAGTGACTTGACGTACCAAGTGTAGCGTCACAGTAACCTGACGTACCAAGTGTAGCGTCACAGTGACCTGACGTACCAAATGTAGCGTCACAGTAACCTGACGTACCAAGTGTAGCGTCACAGTAACCTGACGTACCAAGTGTAGCGTCACAGTGACCTGACGTACCAAGTGTAGCGTCACAGTAACCTGACGTACCAAGTGTAGCGTCACAGTGACCTCCACGTACCAAGTGTAGCGTCACAGTGACCTGACGTACCAAGTGTAGCGTCACAGTGACTTGACGTACCAAGTGTAGCGTCACAGTGACCTGACGTACCAAGTGTAGCGTCACAGTAATTTGACGTACCAAGTGTAGCGTCACAGTGACCTGACGTACCAAGTGTAGCGTCACAGTGACCTGACGTACCAAGTGTAGCGTCACAGTGGCTTGACGTTCCAAGTGTAGCGTCACAGTGACTTGACGTACCAAGTGTAGCGTCACAGTGATCTGACGTACCAAGTGTAGCGTCACAGTGATCTGACGTACCAAGTGTAGCGTCACAGTAACTTGACGTACCAAGTGTAGCATCACAGTAACTTGACGTACCAATTGTAGCGTCACAGTGATCTGACGTACCAAGTGTAGCGTCACAATAACTTGACGTACCAAGTGTAGCGTCACAGTAACTTGACGTACCAAGTGTAGCGTCACAGTGACCTGACGTTCCAAGTGTAGCGTCACAGTAACTTGACGTACCAAGTGTAGCGTTACAGTGACTTGACGTAGCAAGTGTAGCGTCACAGTAACTTGACGTACCAAGTGTAGCGTCACAGTGACTTGACGTACCAAGTGTAGCGTCACAGTAACTTGACGTACCAAGTGTAGCGTCACAGTGACTTGACGTACCAAGTGTAGCGTCACAGTGACTTGACGTACCAAGTGTAGCGTCACAGTGGCTTGACGTACCAAGTGTAGCGTCACAGTGACTTGACGTTCCAAGTGTAGTGTGACAGTGACTTGACGTACCAAGTGTAGCGTCACAGTAACTTGACGTACCAAGTGTAGCGTCACAGTAACCTGACGTACCAAGTGTAGTGTGACAGTGACTTGACGTTCCAAGTGTAGCGTCACAGTGACTTGACGTTCCAAGTGTAGCGTCACAGTGACTTGACGTACCAAGTGTAGCGTCACAGTGGCTTGACGTACCAAGTGTAGCGTCACAGTGACTTGACGTACCAAGTGTAGCGTCACAGTGGCTTGACGTACCAAGTGTAGCGTCACAGTAACTTGACGTACCAAATGTAGCGTCACAGTGACTTGACGTTGTAACACGGGGGGAGGGGGGTGTATTCCTTCTTTCCTTGTATGTATTCGTCTGTACTTCGTATCTCTGTTCTCTCTACCCCTCTCTTTACCCGAATTCTACTTTAGATCTCCATACCAAGGGACTCCAAAACTTTTACTAGAGCCGACTTCACGCCACGTGGTCTTAAGACGATTGACTGACTTAAGATTCTACAACCCGTATGACGTGACATAGACTTCCAGCAAAACCCTAGTGTCGCCTTTTTGCCGCCACCACCAGACCAGTAATACTGAGCAATGACCGAGGTCTGGATAGATCATGCCAATCAATAACTTTGGGGCTTGATCCCTACTAGTAACATATAACTTGGAACTTACGTTAAGCTTTGGAAATATTAAAATGAAAGGGAATAACCGATCTCTTAATCGGTGTATTAGGCTTTGCGGCCCAACGAAAACTCGGCCTCGTGGGGGCCACGTGACAAGGACATGAAAATGGAAAACATGAAATTAAATAAAAATGCCAATTACTAACTAATTAATTTATTCATCAAACTAAAACAAAATCTAAGAAGCACTCCCTAAACTTGAACACTCCCTGATTGACCATATCGGCAATGAGTTGTCCTATTCCCTATCCAAACTCTCTGAGCAAACTTTACCTTGGGCGACCAGCTAGATGTTTGTGCTGTTTTGGGGCCAATGATGGAGGCCACCTGCCCGAGTCGCTCCTGATCCCACACTGTCCCTGCTCGTCTGGTCCTAAAGGACCGGGCTAAGGATGAAGTTGATGGCCCTCTGAAACGACGAAGGCGCTGTCTTTAAACCAAACGGCATCCTACGGAATTGATAAGTGTGCCTACTATCCGAGAATGCAGTTTTCTCCCTATCCTGTTCTGCCACCGGAATCGCCCAATACGCCGATTTCGCGTCAAGAGTTGAGAAATACTTTGCAGCCCCAAGTTGATCTATTATCTCCTGTATTCGGGGCAACGGACACATCACCCTTAGTTAATTCGTTCACCTTCCGGTAGTCAACACAGAAACGATAACTACCGTCCGGTTTCCGAACTAACACCACAGGAGAGAGCCACGGTGACGTACTAGGCTCTATCACGCCCTGTCTCAACATTTTCTGGCACTCCTCCCTGATAACGTTCTTTGCCTGTTCTGGCAACCTCCACTGTCTCGTGTACATGGGCAAGTGATCGCCAGTTGGAATGGTGTGCTCAATCTTATCAAGGAGACCAATCTGGTCATCCAGGGGCCAGATTCACGAAGCAGTTAAGCAAGTACTTACGAACGTGTACATCTTTCCTCAATCTTTGACGCCTTTGGTTACATTTATTAAACAGTTTACAAGCATGAAAACTTGCCAATCAACTGTTGTTATTGTTATAAACAGCCTCCTGGTGCTTCGGAGCTCATTAACTATTTAATAATTGTAAATAAAGCCGCCAAAGATTGAGAAAAGATGAACAGGTTCGTAAGTATTTGCGTAACTTCTTCGTGAATCTGGCCCCAGGGTTAAACTGGCTACTTCCTTTTTTCCCTTCCATAACGGTGTCAACACCACATGTGGTTGTATCAAGAAGCTTAAAGAGGGTTTATATTTAATCTATTTTAGTACTGATAATTAAGTTCGTTCAAGGGTAATGTTTTTATGAGGTGTACAGTCCAGAGACTGATGTTTTAAGAATATTAGCTGGTGAGTTAAATGGTATGACATATGGCAATGATATCCTCGTTTTCTTCCGAGGAAAAATTCCACTGCAATCTCGTTTTCTTTGTGTTAACTTGTTAGCAGTAAATCAGCAGCAATATTATGTGCCTAATGTATTGAAAGTTAGTAAATGGTGTCGTTTTCCAACAGTTACTTTAACCTGGTGTATTAAACTCTTATACAATGATAACCTTACAGGTACTTCACCTGGTGTATTAAACTCTTATACAATGATAACTTTACAGGTACTTCACCTGGTGTATTAAACTCTTATACAATGATAACCTTACAGGTACTTCACCTGGTGTATTATACACTACCTCTATGATAACCTTACAGGTACTACTACATGGTGTATTATACACTACACCTGTATGAGAATAGATGGAGAACTGCAGAAATTAATTATCACGAGGAACTACAACTGGTGTCTCAGGGTCAACAGCTGCAGCAGGTGTCTGTGGGTCAACAGCTGCAGCAGGTGTCTGAGGGTCAACAGCTGCAGCAGGTGTCTGAGGGTCAACAGCTGCAGCAGGTGTCTCAGGGTCAACAGCTGCAGCCGGTGTCTGTGGGTCAGCAGCTGCAGCAGGTGTCTGTGGGTCATCAGCTGCAGCAGGTGTCTCAGGGTCAACAGCTGCAGCAGGTGTCTGAGGGTCAACAGCTGCAGCAGGTGTCTGTGGGTCAACAGCTGCAGCAGGTGTCTGTGGGTCAACAGCTGCAGCAGGTGTCTGTGGGTCATCAGCTGCAGCAGGTGTCTCAGGGTCAACAGCTGCAGCAGGTGTCTGAGGGTCAACAGCTGCAGCAGGTGTCTGAGGGTCAACAGCTGCAGCAGGTGTCTGAGGGTCAACAGCTGCAGCAGGTGTATCAGGGTCAACAGCTGCAGCAGGTGTCTGTGGGTCAACAGCTGCAGCAGGTGTCTGAGGGTCAACAGCTGCAGCAGGTGTCTGAGGGTCAACACCTGCAGCAGGTGTCTGAGGGTCAACAGCTGCAGCAGGTGTCTGAGGGTCAACAGCTGCAGCAGGTGTCTGAGGGTCAACAGCTGCAGCAGGTGTCTGTGGGTCAACAGCTGCAGCAGGTGTCTGAGGGTCAACAGCTGCAGCAGGTGTCTGTGGGTCATCAGCTGCAGCAGGTGTCTGTGGGTCATCAGCTGCAGCAGGTGTCTGTGGGTCATCAGCTGCAGCAGGTGTCTGTGGGTCAACAGCTGCAGCAGGTGTCTGTGGGTCAACAGCTGCAGCAGGTGTCTGTGGGTCATCAGCTGCAGCAGGTGTCTGTGGGTCAACAGCTGCAGCAGGTGTCTGTGGGTCAACAGCTGCAGCAGGTGTCTGTGGGTCATCAGCTGCAGCAGGTGTCTGTGGGTCAACAGCTGCAACAGGTGTCTGTGGGTCAACAGCTGCAGCAGGTGTCTGTGGGTCAACAGCTGCAGCAGGTGTCTGTGGGTCAACAGCTGCAGCAGGTGTCTGTGGGTCAACAGACAACACAGAAGTTCATCCACAGCGAGATTCTGCATCTTACTCAAGAACAACTAAGAATTATCAACCATAAAATAGAAGCCAATCATGTAAGTAAAGTCCTTATGTGTGTACTTACATCCAGTCATGTAAGTAACGTCACAATGTGTGTACTTACAACCAGTCATGTAAGTAACGTCACAATGTTTGTACTTACAACCAGTCATGTAAGTATCGTCACAATGTTTGTACTTACAACCAGTCATGTAAGTAACGTCACAATGTGTGTACTTACAACCAGTCATGTAAGTATCGTCACAATGTGTGTACTTACATCCAGTCATGTAAGTAACGTCACAATGTGTGTACTTACAACCAGTCATGTAAGTAACGTCACAATGTGTGTACTTACATCCAGTCATGTAAGTAACGTCACAATGTTTGTACTTACAACCAGTCATGTAAGTAACGTCACAATGTGTGTACTTACAACCAGTCATGTAAGTAACGTCACAATGTGTGTACTTACAACCAGTCATGTAAGTAACGTCACAATGTGTGTACTTACATCCAGTCATGTAAGTAACGTCACAATGTGTGTACTTACAGAAGACAATCATGTAATTAACGCCAAAACATGTGTACTTACTGGAGACAGTCATGTAAGTATCGTCACTACGTGTGTACTTATGGGACCTGCAAACAAAAGACTGGCATTCCGACAGGGAATCTATGAGGAGAGAAGAAAATTCCTAACAGATATAACTTGGGAAACAGGGCCCAGAGGAAAGATGGTCCAAGACATAATGAAAGAACACTCATGCCTCCTTACACTTCATGCAGAAGTGTAAGGAGGAAGCAGACAAGTTGGTCTCAGTCTAAAATGAAAAAAATAAATGCAGATGAGAAACCCTTGGTTTAATCAGAGATGTAAGCTAGCAAAGCAACAAAGTACAAGGGTGTGGAAAAACTATAGAAATAACAGGACACTTGAGAGCAGAGGAAAATACCAGAGCGCCAGGAATGAATACGTAAGGGTGAGAAGAGAGGCTGAAGGGCAATATGAAAGTGACATAGCAAGCAAGGCAAAGACGCGAACTAAATTGTTGCACAGTCACATCAGGAGAAAAACAACAGTGAAGAAACAAATAATAAAGCTGAGGATGGGGGCAGACAGATTCACTACAAACGACAAGGAAGTGTGAGGAGCTCAATAAGAAATTCAGGAGGTCTTCACATTAGAGCAAAGAGAAGTTATAGAGATAAGAGGGAATGGATAACCAGGCACCGCTAGAAGAGTTTGGGATTACCAGTGGGGAGGTAAGAAAGCTTCTGCTAGAGTTGGATGTGACAAAGGCCTGGATGTAGTCTCATCATGGATACAAAAGGAAGGTGCAGAAGCACTGTGCCTGCCACTCTCCACAGTGTATAAGAAATCACTGGTAACAGGGGAACTGACAAAAATTTTAAAGATGTCTATTTAAGTCCCGATATACAATAAGGGAGATAGGCAGGAGGCACTGAACTACAGGCCAGCGTCCTAACTTGCATGCCATGCAAGTTGATAGAGATGATTGTGCAAAAAAAAGCTAGTGGAACATCTGGAACGAAAGAACTTTGTAACTCAACATCAGCATGGATTCAGGGATGGCAAGTCATGCCTCACAGGATTACTTGAATTCTACGACCTGGCAACTAAAATCAGGCAAGAAAGAGAGGGGTGGGCAGACTGCATATTTTTGGATTGCCAGAAAGCCTTTGACACACTACCATACAAGAGACTAGTGCACAAGCTGAGATGCAGGCTGGAGTGAAAGGGAAGGAACTCCATTAGATAAGGGAGTACTTAAACAACAGAAGACAGTGAGTCACTGTGAGGGGCAAGGTCTCAGAATGTCGAGGTGGTTACCATTGGAGTCCCACAGGGTTCAGTCCTTGGACCTATTTTCTTTCTGATGTATGTAAATGATCTCCCAGAAGGTAAAGACTCGTCCCTCTCATTCAATGATTCTTCTAATCCAGAGGCCGCGGGTTCGAATCCCACTCGGGATGCCAATTATGTTACGGCTCTCTCGGGTCGCAACCGAGTTCTTTCTCAGATGTTGTTAGAGATAGGGTATCCGGCCCCAAGCTAGTAGTGGCTTTCAAGGGATGTGATCCGTAACGCAAGTAAATTAAAGGGGGAAGGGAAATAAAGTCAAAAACTTAATAATATAATTAACACCTTCACCATAAATAATATAAAGATTAACACAAGGGGGAGGAATAAACACTAGAATGCACAACGTAGTCTTCTTCTGAAGACTCTGAACGTTCACGGTGCTAAGGTCCTGGTCCTCTTGTGGCCTCATGACGAATCCTTCGATTCTCTGAGTCTACCCTGGCCACAGGCCAGCCAAATCACAGTTCCACTGGGGGCACCGTCGTGGAGGCCGTCAACCACAAGTCCAGCAGATAGCTGGCAGGTTCCAAATCAGCGACGCTGGTTAGGCCACTCCACGACCGATTACTAAGGTAGCGAACCCTAGTCAGGAGCCTCGTGTGATACCACAGATCACTCTCCTTGCCACAACTCCCCAGTGGTTAAGCGTCCCCACCAGTCAGTCCCGGATATGACAATCCCTCAACTGCCACTTCACAGGCAGGTCAACACCACAGTGTTCATCCGGGGGCGACTCACAGCTGCTGCAGCAAACACTTGGAGACGAGACGACTGCCTTGGGTATACTGACTCGACTTCCATTACAGCAGTCCCAGGTCGACTCTGTAAGCAGACACGTCATCAATAATAGAGACACACTAGGGCATGTCACTTACCGGCTTAGACACAAACGCCCGACGTATCTACTCCATAGATGGCGTTGCTGTCTAAGCTCCACCTCACCAGAGGTCAGCAGCGGCTGTGTTATGAGCTGATCAGGACGGGAAACTAGCCCTTGAGGCCAGTATATCTTGTCCTCACGAGGTGGCGTCGTCCATGTGGAGAGGGTTTCGGGAGCTGACCCACAGATGGCGCGGTCGTCACTGCTCCGTGTTCGGATGCTGGATTCGGGTTCGTAACATTGCTGATGATGAAACAGTTATGAGAAGGATTATGACAGAAAAAGATAGCATGAGGTTACAAAAACACCTAGACAAACTGAATTAATGGTCTAACAAATGGCTACTAAAGTTCAACCCAAGTAAATGTAAGGTAATAAAACTAGGCGGTGGAAACATTAGGCCAGACACAGCATACCGAATGAGAGATGAAGTCCTTCATGAAACGGACAGAGAGAAAGATCTAGGAGCTGATATCACGCCAAACCTGTCTGTGGCATGATATCAACTCTGAGATGTAACATCTGTAGAGTATGCGAGGCAGGCTAACATCAGAACAGCCTTCAGGAACCTGTGTAAGGATTCATTCAGAACCTTGTATACCACATATGCAAGACCAATTATGGAGTATGCAGCTCCAACATGGAGCCTGAACTTTGTAAAGCACAGGACAAAGCTGAAAAAGCTCAGAGGTATGCCACTAGACTATTCCCAGAACTAAGAGGCATTAGTAACGAGGAAAAACTGCGTGAAATGCATCTCACGTCGCTGGAAGACTGGAGAGTTCGTGGAAGCATGATCACTACTGTTATAAATGTTGGCTTCTATGGGGGATCTAGTATTATTTTGGAGAAGGGTCAGCAGTTAGAATCAGGAGGTATTCCCATTAAGGGACATCATAAAGGCCCGGCCCCCAATAAAATATAAAACAGTGTTAACTAATTGGCTACAAGACAATATCAGCTTAGAGATAGATCATTGATCTCCTACACAGGAAGAATGGATACTCCTTTAAAACTAACTTACTTATTTATTAACCCCTTAACAACCCCCCATATACATTCACAACAATAACAATAATTACTTTACCACACTATCTTGCGTTAAAAGCCTTGGTCCACATAGGCAGGATACAAGGTTTTACAATTAGCACAAGCTAGGGTAAAGTCTACTAGGCAAGGAACACTAGCAAGGACTCTAGGTAGCTTACTGGTACTACTGGAACCCACGTGGTTCAACTGGGACCCCATTAGAGTAACTTAGCAATATAAACACTAGTGATACCCTAATTAATTAATACACTTTAATACTATACACATTAATACACACTTATGCTAGAAAACGAAAATACAACACATTACTTAGCTTGATAAACTAGACACAGGATAAGGTAAGGGAGAGAAGTAGGAGGAAGGGGAGAGAGATGCAGAGCAACACAGTAGAGATGTATACACCACGACGCTAGTCAGAGAAGGAAGCCAGCCTCGATTTCAGCTTCCTCCAGCTGACTCGCTGCCGGCCGACTACTCGGCTAATCATACAGCGGCCCTATATCCAAGTTTACTCAGATCTTCTTTACTAATACTTTCTAATCATTTGTAAACATAGTTGATGCCTATTTTATTAATTAATAATCAACCACAAGCTCAGTCTTTAAATGCTCTGTGAGAAACAAGATTCGTCTTACGTCTGGCAAGGAAGATACGAACAGAGACACGTCGACAAGCGTCTCAAATAATATAAAGTCATTTATTTAGCTCAATTTGACCTCGGGTTTCCATTGATGAACCCAGGGTCGTAACAACTACCTACAAAATTCTAAGAGGGAATCAACTGAGTTGATAAAGATAATTGGTTAAATCGAGGGTACGCGAACAAGGGGACGCAGATGGAAACTGATTACCCAAATGAGCCACAGGAACGTTAGAAAGAGCTTTTTCAGTGTTAACAGATGGAATGCAGTTATATGGTGGAGGCAGATTCCAAACAATATTTCAAATGTAGGTATGATAGAGCCCAGTAGGCTGAGGAACCTGTACACCAGTTGATTGACAGTTGAGAGGCGGAACCAAAGAGCCAGAGCTCAACCCCGGCACGCACAACTAGGTGAGTATAACTAGGTTAGTACTTACAGAAGCCAGTCATGTAAGTAACGTCACTACGTGTGTACTTATAGAAGGCAGTCATGTAAGTAACGTCGCTACGTGTGTACTGTTAGGAGGAGGGGCGGGGATAGGTATCGGTGCCTGGGGTGAGGATCACCACAACTGCTGCCGTGGGTCTTTGCTCCACACTCTCGGGTGCCACAGATCGCCCTAGGAGCCATCCAGTCTTACCACAGGTAGAATCTCCACTCGCGAACCGGCCTTGTATCCCGCAGAAGAGTGGAAGAAAATTAGGTTCTGACCTTAAGTCGTTGCTTCAGCAACTTACAGCGCATCCTCGCGAGTTTTGCCCGCCATAACAAAGGGTCAGAGGTCACACGTTGCACACCTGTGTCACTCAACTGATTAGGTCGCCAGCTGGGCTTGAACTCTGCATCCCAGCAATGCAGCTCAGTGGATATATTCAGTGTTACAAGACCGATTTGCCTAATAGGCCGAGTGATTTTCTTTATATATATATATATATATATATATATATATATATATATATATATATATATATATATATATATATATATATATATATATATATATATATATATATATATATATATATATATATATATATATATATATATATATATATATATATATATATATGGTGAACTGGTGAACGTTGGCAGCTTTTCTCTCTTTTCCTCTGGCAACTCGGACAGCAGGGCAAAATTTGAAAGAGGGTTGTAAATTATATTATAGTTGGTTGTCCAGTTTGTGAATGATGTTATAATTATTGTCCAGGTTGTGAAGATTGACGCCATTGCTGGAGCGGGCAAGACTACAACATTGCGCTGGTTGTGCCAAGAGCGACCACACACCAGGTTCCTCCTGCTTCTCCCCACAAAGTCAGTCGTGGAAAGTTTTTCACAAACATTCCCCGGCAATGTTGCAGTGAACTCTGCTCAGTCCATGGCTTTAGCAGACATTGGAACACAGTAAGTTGGGCCTGCTGGTTACAACCTTTCTATATGGCTATCTGGTGGCTACACTCACACTACAGGGTGTCTGGTGGCTACACTCACACTACAGGGTGCCTGGTGGCTACACACACACACTACAGGGTGCCTGGTGGCTACACACATACACTACAGGGTGTCTGGTGGCTACACTCACACTACAGGGTGTCTGGTGGCTACACACACACACACTACAGAGTGTCTGGTGGCTACACACACATTACAGGGTGTCTGGTGGCTACACACACACACTACAGAGTGTCTGGTGGCTACACTCACACTACAGAGTGTCTGGTGGCTACACACACACACTACAGGGTGTCTGGTGGCTACACTCACACACTACAGGGTGTCTGGTGGCTACACACACACACTACAGGGTGTCTGGTGGCTACACTCACACACTACAGGGTGTCTGGTGGCTACACTCACACACTACAGGGTGTCTAGTGGCTACACACACACACTACAGGGTGTCTGGTAGCTACACTCACACTACAGGGTGTCTGGTGGCTACACTCACACACTACAGGGTGTCTGGTGGCTACACTCACACACTACAGGGTGTCTGGTGGCTACACACACACACTACAGGGTGTCTGGTGGCTACACTCACACTACAGGGTGTCTGGTGGCTACACTCACACACTACAGGGTGTCTGGTGGCTACACTCACACACACTACAGGGTGTCTGGTGGCTACACACACACTACAGGGTGTCTGGTGGCTACACACACACACTACAGGGTGTCTGGTGGCTACACACACACTACAGGGTGTCTGATGGCTACACTCACACACTACAGGGTGTCTGGTGGCTACACTCACACTACAGGGTGTCTGGTGGCTACACACACATTACAGGGTGTCTGATGGCTACACACACATTACAGGGTGTCTGATGGCTACACACACACATTACAGGGTGTCTGGTGGCTACACACACACTACAGGGTGTCTGGTGGCTACACACACACACTACAGGGTGTCTGGTGGCTACACTCACACACTACAGGGTGTCTGGTGGCTACACACACACTACAGGGTGTCTGGTGGCTACACTCACACTACAGGGTGTCTGGTGGCTACACTCACACACTACAGGGTGTCTGGTGGCTACACTCACACACACTACAGGGTGTCTGGTGGCTACACACACACTACAGGGTGTCTGGTGGCTACACACACACACTACAGGGTGTCTGGTGGCTACACACACACTACAGGGTGTCTGATGGCTACACTCACACACTACAGGGTGTCTGGTGGCTACACTCACACTACAGGGTGTCTGGTGGCTACACACACATTACAGGGTGTCTGATGGCTACACACACATTACAGGGTGTCTGATGGCTACACACACACATTACAGGGTGTCTGGTGGCTACACACACACTACAGGGTGTCTGGTGGCTACACACACACACTACAGGGTGTCTGGTGGCTACACTCACACACTACAGGGTGTCTGGTGGCTACACACACACTACAGGGTGTCTGGTGGCTACACACACACACTACAGGGTGTCTGGTGGCTACACACACATTACAGGGTGTCTGATGGCTACACACACATTACAGGGTGCCTCATGGCTACACTCACACACTACAGGGTGTCTGGTGGCTACACTCACACTACAGGGTGTCTGGTGGCTACACTCGCACTACAGGGTGTCTGGTGGCTACACTCACACTACAGGGTGTCTGGTGGCTACACACACACACTACAGGGTGTCTGGTGGCTACACTCACACTACAGGGTGTCTGGTGGCTACACACACACTACAGGGTGCCTGGTGGCTACACTCACACACTACAGGGTGTCTGGTGGCTACACTCACACACTACAGGGTGCCTGGTGGCTACACACGCACACTACAGGGTGCCTGGTGGCTACACACGCACACTACAGGGTGCCTGGTGGCTACACACACACTACAGGGTGTCTGGTGGCTACATACACACACTACAGGGTGTCTGGTGGCTACACTCACACACTACAGGGTGTCTGGTGGCTACACTCACACACTACAGGGTGCCTGGTGGCTACACACACACACTACAGGGTGCCTGGTGGCTACACACACACTACAGGGTGTCTGGTGGCTACACACACACTACAGGGTGTCTGGTGGCTACACACACACGCTACAGGGTGTCTGGTGGCTACACTCACACTACAGGGTGCCTGGTGGCTACATACACACACTACAGGGTGTCTGGTGGCTACACACACACACTACAGGGTGACTGGTGGCTACACACACACACTACAGGGTGTCTGGTGGCTACACACACACACTACAGGGTGTCTGGTGGCTACACACACACACTACAGGGTGTCTGGTGGCTACACACACACACTACAGGGTGCCTGGTGGCTACACACTCACACTACAGGGTGCCTGGTGGCTACACACACACTACAGGGTGTCTGGTGGCGACACACACATTACAGGGTGTCTGATGGCTACACACACACACTACAGGTTGTCTGGTGGCTACACACACACTACAGAGTGTCTGGTGGCTACACTCACACTACAGGGTGCCTGGTGGCTACACTCACACTACAGGGTGTCTGGTGGCTAATCACACACACTACAGGGTGTCTGGTGGCTACACACTCACACTACAGGGTGCCTGGTGGCTACACACACACACTACAGGGTGCCTGGTGGCTTCACACACACTACAGAGTGTCTGGTGGCTACACTCACACTACAGAGTGTCTGGTGGCTACACACACACTACAGAGTGTCTGGTGGCTACACTCACACTACAGGGTGCCTGGTGGCTACACTCACACTACAGAGTGTCTGGTGGCTACAATCACACTACAGAGTGTCTGGTGGCTACACTCACACTACAGGGTGTCTGGTGGCTACACTCACACTACAGAGTGTCTGGTGGCTACACACACACACTACAGGGTGTCTGGTGGCTACACACACATTACAGGGTGTCTGATGGCTACACACACATTACAGGGTGTCTGGTGGCTACACACACACACTACAGGGTGTCTGATGGCTACACACACATTACAGGGTGTCTGATGGCTACACTCACACACTACAGGGTGTCTGGTGGCTACACTCACACACTACAGGGTGTCTGGTGGCTACACTCACACTACAGGGTGTCTGGTGGCTACACTCACACTACAGGGTGTCTGGTGGCTACACACACACACTACAGGGTGTCTGGTGGCTACACTCACACTACAGGGTGCCTGGTGGCTACACTCACACTACAAGGAGTCTGGTGGCTACACACACACACTACAGGGTGTCTGGTGGCTACACACACACTACAGGGTGCCTGGTGGCTACACTCACACACTACCGGGTGTCTGGTGGCTACACTCACACACTACAGGGTGCCTGGTGGCTACACACACACTACAAGGTGCCTGGTGGCTACACACACACTACAGGGTGTCTGGTGGCTACACACACACACTACAGGGTGTCTGGTTGCTACACACACACACTACAGGGTGTCTGGTGGCTACACTCACACACTACAGGGTGCCTGGTGGCTACACACACACACTACAGGGTGCCTGGTGACTACACACACACTACAGGGTGTCTGGGGGCTGCACACACACTACAGGGTGTCTGGTGGCTACACACACACACTACAGGGTGTCTGGTGGCTACACTCACACTACAGGGTGCCTGGTGGCTACACTCACACACTACAGGGTGTTTGGTGGCTACACACAAACACACTACAGGGTGTCTGGTGGCTACACACACACTACAGAGTGCCTGGTGGCTACACTCACACTACAGGGTGTCTGGTGGCTACACACACACACACTACAGGGTGTCTGGTGGCTACACTCACACTACAGGGTGTCTGGTGGCTACACTCACACTACAGGGTGTCTGGTGGCTACACTCACACACACTACAGGGTGTCTGGTTGCTACACTCACACACACTACAGAGTGTCTGGTGGCAACACACACACACTACAGAGTGCCTGGTGGCTACACACACACACTACAGGGTGTCTGGTGGCTACACAAACACTACAGTGTGTCTGGTGGCTACACTCACACACACTACAGGGTGCCTGGTGGCTTCACACACACTACAGGGTGTCTGGTGGCAACACACACACACTACAGGGTGTCTGGTGGCTACACACTCACACTACAGAGTGTCTGGTGGCTACACTCACACTACAGGGTGTCTGGTGGCTACACTCACACACACTACAGGGTGTCTGGTGGCTACACACACACACACTACAGAGTGTCTGGTGGCTACACTCACACACACTACAGGGTGTCTGGTGGCTACACACACTCACTACAGAGTGTCTGGTGGCTACACTCACACTACAGGGTGTCTGGTGGCTACACTCACACACACTACAGGGTGTCTAGTGGCTACACACACACACTACAGAGTGTCTGGTGGCTACACTCACACTACAGGGTGTCTGATGGCTACACACACACACTACAGGGTGTCTGGTGGCTACACACTCACACTACAGGGTGTCTGGTGGCTACACTCACACACACTACAAGGTGCCTGGTGGCTACACTCACACACACAACAGGGTGTCTGGTGGCTACACACACACTACAGGGTGTCTGGTAGCTACACACACACACTACAGGGTGTCTGGTGGCTACACTCACACTACTGGGTGTCTGGTGGCTACACTCACACACTACAGGGTGTCTGGTGGCTACACACACACTACAGGGTGCCTGGTGGCTACTCACACACACTACAGGGTGTCTGGTGGCTACACACACACTACAGGGTGTCTGGTGGCTACACTCACACTACAGGGTGCCTGGTGGCTACACACACACTACAGAGTGTCTGGTGGCTACACTCACACTACAGGGTGCCTGGTGGCTACACTCACACTACAGAGTGTCTGGTGGCTACAATCACACTACAGAGTGTCTGGTGGCTACACTCACACTACAGGGTGTCTGGTGGCTACACTCACACTACAGAGTGTCTGGTGGCTACACACACACACTACAGGGTGTCTGGTGGCTACACACACATTACAGGGTGTCTGATGGCTACTCACACATTACAGGGTGTCTGGTGGCTACACACACACACTACAGGGTGTCTGATGGCTACACACACATTACAGGGTGTCTGATGGCTACACTCACACACTACAGGGTGTCTGGTGGCTACACTCACACACTACAGGGTGTCTGGTGGCTACACTCACACTACAGGGTGTCTGGTGGCTACACTCACACTACAGGGTGTCTCGTGGCTACACTCACACTACAGGGTGTCTGGTGGCTACACACACACACTACAGGGTGTCTGGTGGCTACACTCACACTACAGGGTGCCTGGTAGCTACACTCACACTACAAGGTGTCTGGTGGCTACACACACACACTACAGGGTGTCTGGTGGCTACACACACACTACAGGGTGCCTGGTGGCTACACTCACACACTACAGGGTGTCTGGTGGCTACTCTCACACACTACAGGGTGCCTGGTGGCTACACACACACTACAAGGTGCCTGGTGGCTACACACACACACTACAGGGTGTCTGGTGGCTAGACACACACACTACAGGGTGTCTGGTTGCTACACACACACACTACAGGGTGTCTGGTGGCTACACTCACACACTACAGGGTGCTTGGTGGCTACACACACACACTACAGGGTGCCTGGTGGCTACACACACACTACAGGGTGTCTGGGGGCTGCACACACACTACAGGGTGTCTGGTGGCTACACACACACTACAGGGTGTCTGGTGGCTACACACACACACTACAGGGTGTCTGGTTGCTACACACACACACTACAGGGTGTCTGGTGGCTACACTCACACACTACAGGGTGCCTGGTGGCTACACACACACACTACAGGGTGCCTGGTGACTACACACACACTACAGGGTGTCTGGGGGCTGCACACACACTACAGGGTGTCTGGTGGCTACACACACACACTACAGGGTGTCTGGTGGCTACACTCACACTACAGGGTGCCTGGTGGCTACACTCACACACTACAGGGTGTCTGGTGGCTACACACAAACACACTACAGGGTGTCTGGTGGCTACACACACACTACAGAGTGCCTGGTGGCTACACTCACACTACAGGGTGTCTGGTGGCTACACACACACACACTACAGGGTGTCTGGTGGCTACACTCACACTACAGGGTGTCTGGTGGCTACACTCACACTACAGGGTGTCTGGTGGCTACACTCACACACACTACAGGGTGTCTGGTTGCTACACTCACACACACTACAGAGTGTCTGGTGGCAACACACACACACTACAGAGTGCCTGGTGGCTACACACACACACTACAGGGTGTCTGGTGGCTACACAAACACTACAGTGTGTCTGGTGGCTACACTCACACACACTACAGGGTGCCTGGTGGCTTCACACACACTACAGGGTGTCTGGTGGCAACACACACACACTACAGGGTGTCTGGTGGCTACACACTCACACTACAGAGTGTCTGGTGGCTACACTCACACTACAGGGTGTCTGGTGGCTACACTCACACACACTACAGGGTGTCTGGTGGCTACACACACACACACTACAGAGTGTCTGGTGGCTACACTCACACACACTACAGGGTGTCTGGTGGCTACACACACACACTACAGAGTGTCTGGTGGCTACACTCACACTACAGGGTGTCTGGTGGCTACACTCACACACACTACAGGGTGTCTAGTGGCTACACACACACACTACAGAGTGTCTGGTGGCTACACTCACACTACAGGGTGTCTGGTGGCTACACACACACACTACAGGGTGTCTGGTGGCTACACACTCACACTACAGGGTGTCTGGTGGCTACACTCACACACACTACAAGGTGCCTGGTGGCTACACTCACACACACAACAGGGTGTCTGGTGGCTACACACACACTACAGGGTGTCTGGTGGCTACACACACACACTACAGGGTGTCTGGTGGCTACACTCACACTACTGGGTGTCTGGTGGCTACACTCACACACTACAGGGTGTCTGGTGGCTACACACACACTACAGGGTGCCTGGTGGCTACACACACACACTACAGGGTGTCTGGTGGCTACACACACACTACAGGGTGTCTGGTGGCTACACTCACACTACAGGGTGCCTGGTGGCTACACACACACACTACAGGGTGTCTGGTGGCTACACGCACACACTACAGGGTGTCTGGTGGCTACACTCAAACTACAGGGTGTCTAGTGGCTACACTCACACACTACAGGGTGTCTGGTGGCTACACACTCACACTACAGGGTGCCTGGTGGCTACACACACACTACAGAGTGTCTGGTGGCTACACTCACACTACAGAGTGCCTGGTGGCTACACTCACACTACAGAGTGTCTGGTGGCTACAATCACACTACAGTGTCTGGTGGCTACACTCACACTACAGGGTGTCTGGTGGCTACACTCACACTACAGAGTGTCTGGTGGCTACACACACACACTACAGGGTGTCTGGTGGCTACACACACATTACAGGGTGTCTGATGGCTACACACACATTACAGGGTGTCTGGTGGCTACACACACACACTACAGGGTGTCTGATGGCTACACACACATTACAGGGTGTCTGATGGCTACACTCACACACTACAGGGTGTCTGGTGGCTACACTCACACACTACAGGGTGTCTGGTGGCTACACTCACACTACAGGGTGTCTGGTGGCTACACTCACACTACAGGGTGTCTCGTGGCTACACTCACACTACAGGGTGTCTGGTGGCTACACACACACACTACAGGGTGTCTGGTGGCTACACTCACACTACAGGGTGCCTGGTAGCTACACTCACACTACAAGGTGTCTGGTGGCTACACACACACACTACAGGGTGTCTGGTGGCTACACACACACTACAGGGTGCCTGGTGGCTACACTCACACACTACAGGGTGTCTGGTGGCTACTCTCACACACTACAGGGTGCCTGGTGGCTACACACACACTACAAGGTGCCTGTTGGCTACACACACACACTACAGGGTGTCTGGTGGCTAGACACACACACTACAGGGTGTCTGGTTGCTACACACACACACTACAGGGTGTCTGGTGGCTACACTCACACACTACAGGGTGCCTGGTGGCTACACACACACTACAGGGTGTCTGGGGGCTGCACACACACTACAGGGTGTCTGGTGGCTACACACACACACTACAGGGTGTCTGGTGGCTACACACACACACTACAGGGTGTCTGGTGGCTACACTCACACAACAGGGTGCCTGGTGGCTACACTCACACACTACAGGGTGTCTGGTGGCTACACACACACACACTACAGGGTGTCTGGTGGCTACACACACACTAAAGAGTGCGTGGTGGCTACACTCACACTACAGGGTGTCTGGTGGCTACACACAAACACACTACAGGGTGTCTGGTGGCTACACTCACACTACAGGGTGTCTGGTGGCTACACTCACACTACAGGGTGTCTGGTGGCTACACTCACACACACTACAGGGTGTCTGGTTGCTACACTCACACACACTACAGAGTGTCTGGTGGCAACACACACACACTACAGAGTGCCTGGTGGCTACACACACACACTACAGGGTGTCTGGTGGCTACACAAACACTACAGGGTGTCTGGTGGCTTCACACACACTACAGGGTGTCTGGTGGCAACACACACACACTACAGGGTGTCTGGTGGCTACACACTCACACTACAGAGTGTCTGGTGGCTACACTCACACTACAGGGTGTCTGGTGGCTACACTCACACACACTACAGGGTGTCTGGTGGCTACACACACACACTACAGAGTGTCTGGTGGCTACACTCACACTACAGGGTCTCTGGTGGCTACACTCACACACACACTACAGGGTGTCTGGTGGCTACACACACACACTACAGAGTGTCTGGTGGCTACACTCACACTACAGGGTGTCTGGTGGCTACACTCACACACACTACAGGGTGTCTGGTGGCTACACACACACACTACAGAGTGTCTGGTGGCTACACTCACACTACAGGGTGTCTGGTGGCTACACACACACACTACAGGGTGTCTGGTGGCTACACACTCACACTACAGGGTGTCTGGTGGCTACACTCACACACTCTACAGGGTGCCTGGTGGCTACACTCACACACACAACAGGGTGTCTGGTGGCTACACACACACTACAGGGTGTCTGGTGGCTACACACACACACAACAGGGTGTCTGGTGGCTACACTCACACTACTGGGTGTCTGGTGGCTACACTCACACACTACAGGGTGTCTGGTGACTACACACACACTACAGGGTGCCTGGTGGCTACACACACACACTACAATGTGTCTGGTGGCTACACACACACTACAGGGTGTCTGGTGGCTACACTCACACTACAGGGTGCCTGGTGGCTACACACACACACTACAGGGTGTCTGGTGGCTACACGCACACACTACAGGGTGTCTGGTGGCTACACTCAAACTACAGGGTGTCTAGTGGCTACACTCACACACTACAGGGTGTCTAGTGGCTACACTCACACACTACAGGGTGTCTGGTGGCTACACTCACACACTACAGGGTGTCTGGAGGCTACACTCACACACTACAGGGTGTCTGGTGGTTACACACACACACTACAGGGTGCCTGGTTGCTAACCACTCACACTACAGGGTGTCTGGTGGTTACACACACACACTACAGGGTGCCTGGTGGCTACACACACACTACAGGGTGCCTGGTGGCTACACTCACACTACAGGGTGTCTGGTGGCTACACACACCCTACAGGGTGTCTGGTGGCTACACTCACACACACTACAGGGTGTCTGGTGGCTACACTCACACTACAGGGTGTCTGGTGGCTACACACACACTACAGGGTGTCTGGTGGCTACACTCACACTACAAGGTCTGGTGGCTACACACACACACTACAGGGTGTCTGATGGCTACACACACACACTACAGGGTGTCTGGTGGCTACACTCACACTACAGGGGTGTCTGGTGGCTACACACACACTACAGGGTGTCTGGTGGCTACACACACACACTACAGGGTGCCTGGTGGCTACACACACACACTACAGGGTGTCTGGTGGCTACACTCACACACTACAGGGTGTCTGGTGGCTACACTCACACTACAGGGTGTCTGGTGGCTACACTCACACTACAGGGTGTCTGGTGGCTACACTCACACTACAGGGTGCCTGGTGGCTACACACACACTATAGGGTGTCTGGTGGCTACACTCACACACACTACAGGGTGTCTGGTGGCTACACTCACACTACAGGGTGTCTGGTGGTTACACACACACTACAGGGTGTCTGGTGGCTACACACACACTACAGGGTGTCTGGTGGTTACACACACACTACAGGGTGCCTGGTGGCTACACACACACTACAGGGTGTCTGGTGGCTACACACACACACTACAGGGTGCCTGGTGGCTACACACACACTACAGGGTGTCTGGTGGCTACACTCACACTACAGGGTGTCTGGCGGCTACACACACACACACTACAGGGTGTCTGGTGGCTACACACACACACTACAGGGTGTCTGGTGGCTACACTCACACACACTACAGGGTGCCTGGTGGCTACACACACACACTACAGGGTGTCTGGTGGCTACACACACACTACAGGGTGCCTGGTGGCTACACACACACTACAGGGTGCCTGGTGGCTACACACACTACAGGGTGTCTGGTGGCTACACACACACACTACAGGGTGCCTGGTGGCTACACACACACTACAGGGTGCCTGGTGGCTTCACACACACACTACAGGGTGCCTGGTGGCTACACACACACTACAGGGTGCCTGGTGGCTACACACACACTACAGAGTGTCTGGTGGCTACACACACACACTACAGGGTGCCTGGTGGCTACACACACACACTACAGGGTGTCTGGTGGCTACACACACACTACAGGGTGTCTGGTGGCTACACACACACTACAGGGTGTCTGGTGGCTACACTCACACTACAGGGTGCCTGGTGGCTACACACACACTACAGGGTGTCTGGTGGCTACACACACACACTACAGGGTGCCTGGTGGCTACACACACACACACTACAGGGTGCCTGGTGGCTACACACACACTACAGGGTGCCTGGTGGCTACACTCACACACTACAGAGTGTCCGGTGGCTACACACACACTACAGGGTGCCTGGTGGCTACACTCACACACTACAGAGTGTCCGGTGGCTACACACACACTACAGGGTGCCTGGTGGCTACACACACACTACAGGGTGCCTGGTGGCTACACACACACTACAGGGTGCCTGGTGGCTACACACACACACTACAGGGTGTCTGGTGGCTACACTCACACTACAAGGTCTGGTGGCTACACACACACACTACAGGGTGTCTGATGGCTACACACACACACTACAGGGTGTCTGGTGGCTACACTCACACTACAGGGGTGTCTGGTGGCTACACACACACTACAGGGTGTCTGGTGGCTACACACACACACTACAGGGTGCCTGGTGGCTACACACACACACTACAGGGTGTCTGGTGGCTACACTCACACACTACAGGGTGTCTGGTGGCTACACTCACACTACAGGGTGTCTGGTGGCTACACTCACACTACAGGGTGTCTGGTGGCTACACTCACACTACAGGGTGCCTGGTGGCTACACACACACTACAGGGTGTCTGGTGGCTACACTCACACACACTACAGGGTGTCTGGTGGCTACACTCACACTACAGGGTGTCTGGTGGTTACACACACACTACAGGGTGCCTGGTGGCTACACACACACTACAGGGTGTCTGGTGGCTACACACACACTACAGGGTGCCTGGTGGCTACACACACACTACAGGGTGTCTGGTGGCTACACTCACACTACAGGGTGTCTGGTGGTTACACACACACTACAGGGTGCCTGGTGGCTACACACACACTACAGGGTGCCTGGTGGCTACACACACACTACAGGGTGTCTGGTGGCTACACACAAACTACAGGGTGCCTGGTGGCTACACACACACTACAGGGTGTCTGGTGGCTACACTCACACTACAGGGTGTCTGGCGGCTACACACACACACTACAGGGTGTCTGGTGGCTACACACACACTACAGGGTGTCTGGTGGCTACACTCACACACACTACAGGGTGCCTGGTGGCTACACACACACACTACAGGGTGTCTGGTGGCTACACACACACTACAGGGTGTCTGGTGGCTACACACACACTACAGGGTGCCTGGTGGCTACACACACACTACAGGGTGCCTGGTGGCTACACACACTACAGGGTGCCTGGTGGCTACACACACTACAGGGTGCCTGGTGGCTACACACACACACTACAGGGTGCCTGGTGGCTACACACACACTACAGGGTGCCTGGTGGCTTACACACACACTACAGGGTGCCTGGTGGCTACACACACACTACAGGGTGCCTGGTGGCTACACACACACTACAGAGAGTCTGGTGGCTACACACACACACTACAGGGTGCCTGGTGGCTACACACACACACTACAGGGTGTCTGGTGGCTACACACACACTACAGGGTGTCTGGTGGCTACACACACACTTCAGGGTGTCTGGTGGCTACACTCACACTACAGGGTGCCTGGTGGCTACACACACACTACAGGGTGTCTGGTGGCTACACACACACACTACAGGGTGCCTGGTGGCTACACACACACACACTACAAGGTGCCTGGTGGCTACACACACACTACAGGGTGCCTGGTGGCTACACTCACACACTACAGAGTGTCCGGTGGCTACACACACACTACAGGGTGCCTGGTGGCTACACTCACACACTACAGAGTGTCCGGTGGCTACACACACACTACAGGGTGCCTGGTGGCTACACACACACTACAGGGTGCCTGGTGGCTACACACACACTACAGGTTGCCTGGTGGCTACACACACACACTACAGGGTGTCTGGTGGCTACACACACACACTACAGAGTGCCTGGTGGCTACACACACACTACAGGGTGCCTGGTGGCTACACACACACTACAGGGTGCCTGGTGGCTACACACACACTACAGGGTGCCTGGTGGCTACACACACACACTACAGGGTGTCTGGTGGCTACACACACACACTACAGGGTGTCTGGTGGCTACACACACACACACTACAGGGTGCCTGGTGGCTACACACACACACTACAGGGTGTCTGGTGGCTACACACACACACTACAGGCCGCCTGGTGGCTACACACACACTACAGGGTGTCTGGTGGCTACACACACACTACAGGGTGCCTGGTGGCTACACACACACTACAGGGTGTCTGGTGGCTACACTCACACTACAGGGTGTCTGGTGGTTACACACACACTACAGGGTGCCTGGTGGCTACACACACACTACAGGGTGCCTGGTGGCTACACACACACTACAGGGTGTCTGGTGGCTACACACAAACTACAGGGTGCCTGGTGGCTACACACACACTACAGGGTGTCTGGTGGCTACACTCACACTACAGGGTGTCTGGCGGCTACACACACACACTACAGGGTGTCTGGTGGCTACACACACACTACAGGGTGTCTGGTGGCTACACTCACACACACTACAGGGTGCCTGGTGGCTACACACACACACTACAGGGTGTCTGGTGGCTACACACACACTACAGGGTGTCTGGTGGCTACACACACACTTCAGGGTGTCTGGTGGCTACACTCACACTACAGGGTGCCTGGTGGCTACACACACACTACAGGGTGTCTGGTGGCTACACACACACACTACAGGGTGCCTGGTGGCTACACACACACACACTACAAGGTGCCTGGTGGCTACACACACACTACAGGGTGCCTGGTGGCTACACTCACACACTACAGAGTGTCCGGTGGCTACACACACACTACAGGGTGCCTGGTGGCTACACTCACACACTACAGAGTGTCCGGTGGCTACACACACACTACAGGGTGCCTGGTGGCTACACACACACTACAGGGTGCCTGGTGGCTACACACACACTACAGGTTGCCTGGTGGCTACACACACACACTACAGGGTGTCTGGTGGCTACACACACACACTACAGAGTGCCTGGTGGCTACACACACACTACAGGGTGCCTGGTGGCTACACACACACTACAGGGTGCCTGGTGGCTACACACACACTACAGGGTGCCTGGTGGCTACACACACACACTACAGGGTGTCTGGTGGCTACACACACACACTACAGGGTGTCTGGTGGCTACACACACACACACTACAGGGTGCCTGGTGGCTACACACACACACTACAGGGTGTCTGGTGGCTACACACACACACTACAGGCCGCCTGGTGGCTACACACACACTACAGGGTGTCTGGTGGCTACACACACACTACAGGGTGCCTGGTGGCTACACACACACTACAGGGTGTCTGGTGGCTACACTCACACTACAGGGTGTCTGGTGGTTACACACACACTACAGGGTGCCTGGTGGCTACACACACACTACAGGGTGCCTGGTGGCTACACACACACTACAGGGTGTCTGGTGGCTACACACAAACTACAGGGTGCCTGGTGGCTACACACACACTACAGGGTGTCTGGTGGCTACACTCACACTACAGGGTGTCTGGCGGCTACACACACACACTACAGGGTGTCTGGTGGCTACACACACACTACAGGGTGTCTGGTGGCTACACTCACACACACTACAGGGTGCCTGGTGGCTACACACACACACTACAGGGTGTCTGGTGGCTACACACACACTACAGGGTGTCTGGTGGCTACACACACACTACAGGGTGCCTGGTGGCTACACACACACTACAGGGTGCCTGGTGGCTACACACACTACAGGGTGCCTGGTGGCTACACACACTACAGGGTGCCTGGTGGCTACACACACACACTACAGGGTGCCTGGTGGCTACACACACACTACAGGGTGCCTGGTGGCTTCACACACACACTACAGGGTGCCTGGTGGCTACACACACACTACAGGGTGCCTGGTGGCTACACACACACTACAGAGAGTCTGGTGGCTACACACACACACTACAGGGTGCCTGGTGGCTACACACACACACTACAGGGTGTCTGGTGGCTACACACACACTACAGGGTGTCTGGTGGCTACACACACACTTCAGGGTGTCTGGTGGCTACACTCACACTACAGGGTGCCTGGTGGCTACACACACACTACAGGGTGTCTGGTGGCTACACACACACACTACAGGGTGCCTGGTGGCTACACACACACACACTACAAGGTGCCTGGTGGCTACACACACACTACAGGGTGCCTGGTGGCTACACTCACACACTACAGAGTGTCCGGTGGCTACACACACACTACAGGGTGCCTGGTGGCTACACTCACACACTACAGAGTGTCCGGTGGCTACACACACACTACAGGGTGCCTGGTGGCTACACACACACTACAGGGTGCCTGGTGGCTACACACACACTACAGGTTGCCTGGTGGCTACACACACACACTACAGGGTGTCTGGTGGCTACACACACACACTACAGAGTGCCTGGTGGCTACACACACACTACAGGGTGCCTGGTGGCTACACACACACTACAGGGTGCCTGGTGGCTACACACACACTACAGGGTGCCTGGTGGCTACACACACACACTACAGGGTGTCTGGTGGCTACACACACACACACTACAGGGTGCCTGGTGGCTACACACACACACTACAGGCCGCCTGGTGGCTACACTCACACACTACAGGCGGCCTGGTGGCTACACTCACACTACAGGGTGCCTGGTGGCTACACTCACACACTACAGAGTGTCCGTTGGCTACACACACACTACAGGGTGCCTGGTGGCTACACTCACACACTACAGAGTGTCCGGTGGCTACACACACACTACAGGGTGCCTGGTGGCTACACACACACTACAGGGTGCCTGGTGGCTACACACACACACTACAGGGTGTCTGGTGGTTACACACACACACTACAGAGTGCCTGGTGGCTACACACACACTACAGGGTGCCTGGTGGCTACACACACACTACAGGGTGCCTGGTGGCTACACACACACACTACAGGGTGTCTGGTGGCTACACACACACACTACAGGGTGTCTGGTGGCTACACTCACACTTCAGCTCTGGTGCTGGTGCAAGATTCTCTTAACCTCACACTCATCAGTGCTATTAACGCGTATTGGATTTTAACTCCATCTCTCTTCTTTGCCTTGGAAATATAATATTCATATCTGAACTTGCCTAAACTACAGTTGTTGACAGTTGTACTAAAGCAACCTCCTGCAGATGAGGTTCTCGAGGAAGCTATTCGCCCGCACCAGAGTCTTCATCAATATGTTGGACAGAACATATATATCTTAATATTCCCGGATATCTGATCTTCCAGTGTTTACACAATGGGTTTCAAAGTGCAACTAATCTTAAGGTTTGTTTGGGAAAAAAATTATTCAAGAATGTTTTGTCCTTTTATTTTTCAGATTTTTGTCAATTAGTAAATTGGAGGGCACAGTTAGTCTCAGTGATATAGCAAAGTTCATCGGCATCAATAATTACTCACGAATCAGGTAAGACCAGCAAGAGCAATGAACATTAGGATGTGATAACTTGAAATTTGGTAATTAAAATACTTCATCATTTGCTTAATGTAATATTTAATCATTTCATCACAAACACTAGAGAATTGAAGTTTAAAAGTCTGTTATAATGTTATATTTCGTGTTGATCATTAAAGTATTTGGACACATAACTCCCTTGGAATTTATTATCTGCATGAATGACAGCTGTTTGTAGAGCTTAACAGTGATACACTGCATGAATGACAGCTGCTTGTACAGCTTAACAGTGATACACTGCGTGACCTGCATGTACGACAGTTTCTTGTACAGCTTAATAGTGACACATTGCATGTATGGCAGCTGCTTACACAGTTTAACAGTGACACACCATATGTGTGTGCATTTTGGGGATGGGGAAATAGCCTCAGCTACCATCCTCTTTTGTCCGGTCGTGTTGGTCGAGTGGTACAATTGTACGCCAGTTGCATTGCTTCTGCAGTTATCCAATTTAATAAAAAACTTCCCTGATACAGCAGGTTGTGTGTATTCGATTCCCTGCAATGATTGTGATTCTGTGTACCTTGGACAAACAGGAAAGTCCTTACAATTGCGGTTGTCACAACATGCTTATAGTATTAGAACTGCCCAAACGTCTAATGCATTGTATCTACATACGAGTTTATGCGATCACAATATTAACTGGAATGGGGCAAAAAGCATTACCAATTGTGGGGATTTCGTGGAATGGAATTTAATTGAGTCTGCCCTAATCAGTCAGTGTACAAATCTTCTTAATGTTAGTACTGGTATGTACAAACTTGATCCATTTTTAGGTTATAATATTGCACAACAATTAAAGAAAATACTCTTATAGAGAGGCTTACAATGGTTCATTATAATTTTATATTCATATATTGTGTGTTCATGAGGCTTTTCTTTAATCTTTCATCCTTATTCTCTGACCGCTTAATCCTCTTTGACCAAACTAAGCTAAGCTATACCGGTTTCTGGTTAATTCTTTCTCTAGGGATGGGTTGGTCAGGTGTCGGCCTCTATATCCTCCCCCGTCTTCCTTCTCCTTTTGTCAGTTTTTGTCAGTTTGGTGTTGACAAAGGCTTTAACAAGCCGAAACGTTCACCTCTTTTCATATTTCTCTATGGATTTTCCGCATAGAAAAGCAAATCGCATATATATGCGATTGCATTTTTCCGCATATATATATATATATATATATATATATATATATATATATATATATATATATATATATATATATATATATATATAGATATATATATAGATATATATATAGATATATATATATATATATAGATATATATATAGATATATATATATATATATAGATATATATATAGATATATATATATATGTAGATATATATATATATAGATATATATATATATAGATATATATATATATATAGATATCGAGTGGTACAATTGTGGTACAATATATATATATATATATATATATATATATATATATATATATATATATATATATATATATATATATATATATATATATATTAGTATATTTCGGTAGCAGTCTTTCCTGTAGACATATATTATTAAATATGACCGAAAAAGTAAGATTAATAATTCTAACACGAATTTTCTCAATCTTTCGTACATTTTTTTTCACTGTTGGAGGTAATTCAAAAATCAATTCTCCATAATATAATAATAAATTTGAATTTTAATAAATTTGAATAAAAATGAATTTTGGAGAATTGATTTTTGAATTACCTCCAACAGTGAAAAGAAATGTACGAAAGATTGAGAAAATTCGTGTTAGAATTATTAATCTTACTTTTTCGATCATATTTAATAATATATATATATATATATATATATATATATATATATATATATATATATATATATATATATATATATATATATATATATATATATATATATATATATATATATATATATATATATATATATGCGAACAAGCCTGAATGGTCCCCAGGACTATATGCTGATGATGGTCAAGTATGATGGTGATGGTCAAGCGGATTAAGGCGCCCTGTAGTTACCAGTTGCGTTGCTTCTGGGAGTATGGGTTCGAGTCACTTCTGGGGTGTGAGTTTTCATATTCATATATATATATATATATATATATATATATATATATATATATATATATATATATATATATATATATATATATATATATATATATATGAATATATATATATATATATATATACTCCCTCCCTTTATATATATATATATATATATATATATATATATATATATATATATATATGTCGTACCTAGTAGCCAGAACGCACTTTTCAGCCTACTATGCAAGGCCCGATTTGCCTAATAAGCCAAGTTTTCATGAAATATTGGTTTTTCGACTACCTAACCTAACTTTTTCTGCTATCTAACCTAACCTAACCTATAAAGATAGGTTAGGTTAGGTTAGGTAGGGTTGGTTAGGTTCGGTCATATATCTACGTTAATTTTAACTCCAATAAAAAAAATTGACCTCATGTGGGGACCGACCTGTGAGATTTATATTTATTTAATTTATATGAATTTATATTTACGTTAATTTATATACTTCGATAGCAATTTGTATAATGATAAGTGGACTGTATTTCTGCAATAATGTCTTAATCTCACAAATCGATCCTCTACACATTAGGGGGGGGGGGTTTATATTAATTGAATATATATGCAGCCAATCAAACTACAGAATTAGACTACATACATTGAAAAGGTTCCTTATCTTATAGTACAGCAGGTTAGTCCACCAGGTATAACTAGGGTGTAGACACCAAATTATCCTCTTTGAGGTAGCTTCCATCACCCAGTAACTGGTGCACAAAGTCTTTGCTTCCTCGTCTTGACCTGTCAAAAGGGCGCTAGCTGTAAAGCCAGATTCTATATAAGACAAGCTATATCAGAGAAAACACTATACATGGAACATGAAGACCTGGCTTAATTACCTTTAGTTTGAGGCTATGTTGTGCTCTAACCAGCTAACCCTACCCAATGACATTAATGGCCACTAATGATAGATAATGGGTTTCGGAAAGAACACTTAACTTGATTTGATGACAGCGTGTTGAAAATGGTACACCTTTGGTTTCCATAACACTACGTCCAAGTAAAATTAACAGGAGCCGTATTTGCTCCTGTGAGCCTCTGGTCTAGTATCAACAATGGCTGTCTAACACTCCATACTATTGACGCTACTGGCCGACATTGTCCAGATATGATAGGAGCCGAATTTGCTCCACACGTCTCGGAGGTGACACAACAATGGCTGCCCCTTCCTCCTCACTGACGCCTGGCTTACATTGTCCACATGACAGAAAGTGATAGAAGGGTCACATTTACTCTACTTTAATATTGATAATTAAGTTAATTTATATGAGATGTTTTTATGATGGTAAAGTTCAAAGACTAATGTATTTAAGAATAATTCCCACCATAATAGGTGGTGATTTATAATAGTATGTGGTGATGATATCCTGTTTTCTTTAGACGGTAATTCCACTACAAGTTACGTTTTCTATAGGTTACTTGTTGGTAATACAGCAGCAATTATTATCTGTCTGTATGATATATTAAATGGTGTCGGATTTTCCGACATAATTCCCCAGGGGGCTGCTCACGGGTCGAAGTCCTATTTAGAACAGACGAACACCGATACTCCTCCTTCGAATTATTAGATTAATTTGATGTTAGTAGTTAGTAATCACACATTTGTGCGTCTGTTCGTACAGGACGGATGTCCCGTACTAGAGTTGCAGGGGTTAGAAGTCTAATGCGATTTCATTTCCCTGTTAACTCTTGAAAGGCTAATATTCAAGCCTTATTACATATTATTTAACCCAGAAGACTGAATGTGATCAAGTACTACAGTCAAGTATGATTCAGGGACTGCAGTGAGATCAGTGACATTAGATATAACTTGAAGTTTGTTCAGGTAACTAGTCACTGATATATAAACACTGAGGCCCATGGAATACATCTTGATTAAATAATAAATGTATCAAATCAGTCATCAGATTTATTGGGGTTTAATTCAGTTAATTGATTCAGAAGATTGAATAGCTCATCATTAAAGTAAAGTATGGTTCTGAGACTGCAGTGGGTTCAGTGACATTGGTCGCAGTGACTTGTAGCTGGTTTAGGCTACTGTTCACTGATTTGCCACTGAGGCCTCATGAACTCATCTTCAGCTTTAAATGATGATACTAACATCAACCTCTGTTGGTATAGTCAGCTGTAATCTCCTTAGTATAATGCTACTGGAATAATATAATCAGCTGACAAATTTAGATTTCTACTGGTATTGTTTATCTGCAGGCATAGGTCTCCTCAGGCTTGATACTGGGCCTGAGAGTAATTTACCTCCTGCAGAGTTTAACATGGTTATACCCTGATATTTAGTAGGGCTACCGATGAATCGATGACAATAGTGATGGAGGTTTGCGGGTGGATGAATGGACATAACCGGGGGGATATTGGTGGGGTGTTGGAAGTATCAACACGGGACATAGCACGGGGCAGTGGGTATAAATTGGATAAGTTTGGATTTGGGAGGGACTTGGGTGGATGCTGGTTCAGTAACAGGGTTGTTGATTTGTGGAACCGGTTGCCGCGTAACATTGTGGAGGTGGGGTCCCTCGATTGTTTCGGGCGCGGGTTGGGCGGGTGTATGAGTGGGATTAGGTGGTTATAGAATAGGAGCTGCCTCGTATGGGCCAATAGGCCTTCTGCAGTTACCTTTGTTCTTATGTTCTTATGTAATAGTCTGTCCCTACAAGGAGACCGAAGTCGGTGAGGTGATCAGACTTAATATTATCTGCCAATTTTATTCCTCTATTTCTCAGGAATTTGGCTGTTGCTCTCAGACCTTGAACTTGTAGGTCTACTGGTATTTTGTCCACCACAATGGCTTGTACTCGACAGACGTACCTGCCTAAGCGTACTGATGGTTGTACCACCTGGTAGACTTGAGGTCCTGCATCTGTTACAAACCCTGAGATGTTGAATGACGTCTGGGCTACAGGCCTTAATTGTAGTTCATCTGCCAACTTTTTAGTGACAAATGTTCTCTGGGATCCTTGGTCAAACAACCGACGGGTATGGACCTTGGCCCTCTTATTCAGGATGGTAATTTGGGCAGTAGGCAAAGTCGTATTACCTTTAGACTTTGCTGATTGGACACTCTTTGTTTGTTGTACCTTGCAGTACTGTACTGTGGTGGGAATGCTATCTTCCACCTTGGGGTTTGGAGACGTTGTTTTGGTGTCTCTGCACAATGCTGCATGGTGCTGACCTTTGTTACACCTATTACAAGGGTGTAATTGGGTATCACAATCCTTGATGTTATGTTTCCTGAGGCACCTCGTGCAATGTTGCAAATCTTTGAGTCGCTCAACACGGGCGTCACTATCAGGAAAATTAGAGCAGTGGTACATTGAATGTTTCTCATTGCAGAACAAACATGTTCCATAGCTTCCAGTACTCTTTGGTGTCACGTTCTTGGATGACACAGTAACTATAGGCTTGGAGGGTCCCACTGCATATACGCCCACACTGCCACTGTTCCACTTTGGTGTTGAATTATATTGTCTAGATTGATTTGGAGTACCTTTGGTACTCTGTGGTTTACTATTATTGGTTTCTGAGGGTTTACTTGGTGGTTTTAATTTGTCATGTGTTCGTAATTGATGAACTATCTATCCTAAATATCCTTCAGATATTTCATTCATGGATAAGATGCTTTTATTGTAATGAGCACTCATTTGTCTCAATATGTCCCTAGGTATTTTCTCCTGGACAATTATTTTCAAGACCCACTCAGCCCCGTTTGTGTCTGCTGTCAGGCTGAGGGCATTGATCAATGATTCTACCTCCAGCTTGAAGACTTGGAGTGAATCAGCTGAAGCCTCCGGTGGGGGTAAATGCAACAGCTCATGAACTAAATGTGATGTTCCTACTTCTGGATCAGCATAATTATCCTTGAGGAGTTTTACTGCCAGATCATAGCCATCATTAGTTAATCTCAGATGGGATACTACTGTTTTAGCCTCACCTGATAATTGGCCTTGCAAATAAGAGAATTTACTACTCTTTGGTAAAGATTGTTTTGAGTCTACAAGGTCAACGAATTTGTTCCAAAATTCGTCCCAATCTTCCTCATCTTTTCATGAGAAAGTGGGTAAATTAATTGGAGGGAGTCGAGCTTCTGCTTGACTCGTATTAGATGCAACTGTTGCTGTTGTTGTTGCCTTGTTCTGGGCAATTAATTTGACATAAGGCTGTAACGTGGCCTGAGTCTGATCTTCATAATTCGCTAGATCAACCATAATGTCGTCTATTTCTGTTTCTGATAAATTGGTGTTGGCAAGTTCAGCCACATATGTCGCTATTTGACATTTGATTTGCTCCAATTTACCTGCAGCTTCTTGATAATAGCTTTCCAGGTCAGCATAATCAACTTGAGATTGTTGTGACAAATCTTCACATTTCTTGATCTGTCTTGTTAAGTGGCCTTTAAGACCTGCAAGGGTTCTTTTCATTCTCCCAGCATTATCCATACTGGCTCGTTGGTGAAGCCTTGTGGGACTTGTACTTGGGCTGCTCATAATACTGAACAAGCACTGATGGTAGCCTAGGGTCAAATTCTGCACTCACTAGGCAATAATCCTACCTCTACTAGAGGTTAGCACTTAAAATTAATACACATTATATATATACAATCATACACACTAATGATTTGAGTGATAAACCAGTGTCATGGAAGTACCTTTAGGTTAGCTCTTCTATATCACCCTAGGATGGTAGAGACACTAATTCCCACCATAATAGGTGGTGATTTATAATAGTATGTGGTGATGATATCCCGTTTTCTTTAGACGGTAATTCCACTACAAGTTACGTTTTCTATAGGTTACTTGTTGGTAATACAGCAGCAATTATTATCTGTCTGTATGATATATTAAATGGTGTCGGATTTTCCGACACCTCATACATAATGAAAGGTGTAGCTTTATCATTTCATAAGAAAAAAATTAGAGAAAATATATTAATTCAGGAAAACTTGGCTTATTAGGCAAATCGGGCCTTGCAGAGTAGGCTATATTATTATATATATATATATATATATATATATATATATATATATATATATATATATATATATATATATATATATATATATATATATATATATATATATATATATATATATAATATATATATATAATATATATATATATATATATATATATATATATATATATATATATATATATATATAATATATATATATAATATATATATATATATATATATATATATATATAATATATATATATAATATATAATATATATATATAATATATAATATATATATATAATATATATATATATATATATATATATATATAATATATATATATAATATATATATATAATATATATATATATATAATATATATATATATATATATATATATATATATATATATATATATATATATATATATATATATATATATATATATATATATATATATATATATATATATATATATATATATATATATATATATATATATATATATATATATATATATATATATATGACAATGTCAGACCAAGGAGGAAAAATGAAACAGGAAATTTCCTTAAGTACTTTCGTATATTAAATACATCTTCAGAAGGTCATTTTACAGATCGAGTGATGGGTATAAATAGGCAGGAGAGAGTGGTGAAGTAAGGTGAGGTACAATACTTGGACAACGCAGAAGGCCCATTGGCCCATCAGATGCACCCAATTCGCCCATCCGATGTAGCCCAATGGCCCATCTGATACAGCAGACATACAAGCATAATGCATAGGTAATTATAACATAAAGAGGTAAATATATACAATAAATTAGTGAGACAAATGTTTTTCAATGATTCTACTTAAATCGCCCTTTAGCTGATCTGTTAGAAATGGATCTAAGTTATATAGACCACTGCTAATATTCAAATTACTTTCTTTGGTGATCTGTATCAAAGCGGATTCAATTATGTTTCTGTTATAGGTGCTTTTACAATTTGTTATTGAAGACGCACTCTCCCAATCAATTTGGTGAGCTTTTTCTGACAAATGCACAAACAAAGCATTAAATAATTGGCCATGTCTTACAGAGTATTTATGTTGCGATATTCTACATTTTAAATCTTTAGATGTTTGCCCGACATAGAACTTATTACATTCCTTACAAGGTATTTTATAAATGACGCAATTATCACTACGAGGGCTGTTCCTTACTAATAACTTACCAACAGTGTTTTCGTAGCTAAACATTACATCTATATTAAAAAGTTTCAAGGCCTTGACAATATTCTCAAACCCAGAGAAATATGGTAAACATAACACATTCTTTGGGCGAGTCCTTTCACTGCATACATTATTATAATATTATAATATTATAATACCAAATTGATTGGGAGAGTGCGTCTTCAATAACAAATTGTAAAAGCACCTATAACAGAAACATAATTGAATCCGTTTTGATACAGATCACCAAAGAAAGTAATTTGAATATTAGCAGTGGTCTATATAACTTAGATCCATTTCTAATAGATCAGCTAAAGGGCGATTTAAGTAGAATCATTGAAAAACATTTGTCTCACTAATTTATTGTATATATTTACCTCTTTATGTTATAATTACCTATGCATTATGCTTGTATGTCTGCTGTATCAGATGGGCCATTGGGCTACATCGGATGGGCGAATTGGGTGCATCTGATGGGCCAATGGGCCTTCTGCGTTGTCCAAGTATTGTACCTCACCTTACTTCACCACTCTCTCCTGCCTATTTATACCCATCACTCGATCTGTAAAATGACCTTCTGAAGATGTATTTAATATACGAAAGTACTTAAGGAAATTTCCTGTTTCATTTTTCCTCCGTGGTCTGACATTGTCACATTCTTAATCACGTGTTTATTTTCGTGATATACACACATATATATATATATATATATATATATATATATATATATATATATATATATATATATATATATATATATATATATATATATATATATATATATATATATATATATATATATATATATATATATATATATATATATATATATATATATATATAAGATATACATGGGTTGATACAAAAATAATAATGCAAAAAGGTGCTTAAAGGTTATGGATCTCTTGAAGAACACAACAATGGGAAACATTGATGAATGTCACAGACGGGTTCGATCATTGTTGCAAGTCAAACACTTCTTCGAATTCCTCTGAAGTTGGACTAGTGCCCAAGACGCAACAGGCATTTCCTCTCTGAATCGCAACACTGAGGCGCTGGAACAAGAAACTTTTTGCTCTCTGGTCTTTTGTAGCGCTGATCAATTTGTCCCCCAATTCCTTCAGGAACTTCAATGCACATTTTCCCCACGAACCGAGGGTCTCCGAGCCGATCGGAACAAAGCTGTAGCAGTGTGCTAGACCTCTGTATTTAATAATTTTCTGCGATTCCCTGAAAGAAGCAGCACCACCGCTTTCACGTGTGCTGTAGTGGAGGTAGGTACTGGCCAGTGTGGCAGCGCACGTGTAGTCCCATACCACTTGCTTACCATCCTTCCAAGGTAGCAAGGTGACCCCATCAGGGCGCTTCTGAGGGTCGTTAGGTCTGGATAAGTGTGGTTCTCTTTGTGCCGGGCAGCGGGCTGTGGCGAGGCTCCTCTTGATGATGTCGTTGACTTCTTCATGTCTTGCAATTTTACCCTGTGATTTACGACATACCAGACCATGACGACCATATTGGTCTGCCATCGCAGTTCCGCAGATGCACCTATGTTCGGTGAGGATGGGGGCGGCAAGGCGAAGGGCAACTCCAATGCGGAGAGCGTCATGACTGAGGCGAGTTCCCAGGGCTGCATTGGGCACAGCAAATAAAAAATCCCCGGCGTGGGGTGCTGTTACCGCTAGGAGGCGGGCTTTGTTTTCAGCATCAGCGTTGTCAATCATTGCTGTGACAGTCTTTTCCATTATGGGGCTATCCCAGTGGG
>NC_091161.1:33061589-33104089 GCF_040958095.1 Procambarus clarkii
TATAGCACCCCCAATATCATGAGCTTCTATTTTTTTAATTAGTCTTTCATGTGGCACTGTATCAAAAGCTTTGCTAAAGTCAAGGTACACAACATCACAATCCTTACCACTATCAACTGCCTCAACTATGCTGGAATAAAAAGTTAGCAAATTTGTTAAACATGAATGGCCATTTGTAAAACCATGTTGCGACTCATTTATTAATTTATGTTTTTCAAGATGGAGACGAATTGTATTTGCAATTATTTATTCAAGTAACTTTCCCACAATAGACGTTAAGCTAATTGGCCGATAGTTTGACGCAAGTGATCTATCTCCTTTCTTAAAAATTGGTACTACATTAGCTACCTTCCATGACTCTGGCACTGCCTAACTCTATTGATTTATTAAATTTGGTAGACAGTGGCTCGGAAAACTCCTTTTTGCATTCTTTAAGCACCCTGGCAAACACTTCATCCGGCCCTGGGGATTTGTTTGGTTTTAGTTTTACTAATTGTTTAATTACATCCTCCCTGTTAACTGCTAAACTAGTCAACCTCTCCTCATCCCCACCCACATAGACTTGTTCCGCTAAAGGCATATTGTTAAGTTCTTCTTTAGTAAATACAGATATAAATTATTTGTTAAAAATACTACTCATCTCCTTGTCATTATCCGTTATTTGACCTGTCTCAGTTTTTAATGGACCTATCCTTTCCCCAGTCTTAGTTCGATATAACTGAAAAAACCCTTTAGGATTTGACTTTGCTTGCTCTGCTATGCGAACTTCATAGTTTCTTTTTGCTTTCCTAATCTCTTTTTTAACATTTCTAACCAGTTGTACGAATTCCTGTTCTAAACTGACTTCCCCATTCTTAATCCTTTTGTACCAAGCTCTCTTTTTACCTATAAGGTTCATTAAATTCTTTGTTATCCACTTTGGGTCATTAGTATTCGATCTATTCAATTTGTATGGTATACTACGTTCCTGTGCTTTGTTTAGAATATTCTTAAATAAGTTATATATTAAATCCACATCGAAATCCCCTTTTACGTCACCTGTCGCGGGGTTCATTTCTCGCTCCAAGACCGGCCCACACCCCATACCCAAGACTTTCCAATCTATTTGACCCAAAAAATTTCTTAGGCTATTAAAATCAGCTTTTCGAAAATCTAGCACTTTAACAGAATTTTCTCCTATAGGTCTATTCCATTCTATGCTAAATCTGATTCCTTTGTGATCACTGTTCCCTAGCTCACTCCCTATTTCGATGTCATTAATTTGTGTTTCCCTGTTAGTTAACACTAAATCTAAAATATTATTTTCCCGCGTTGGTTCCTTAATGTGTTGCGTAAGAAAGCAATCGTCAATTAATTCTAGAAAATCTTCTGCTTCACTATTCCCTGTTTTGTTCAACCAGTTTATTCCACTAAAGTTAAAGTCACCCATGACATAAATACTGTTAGATCTAGATGCCCTAGATATTTCATCCCATAGATGCTTTGCTTCCATTCTGTCTAAATTTGGTGGCCTATATATAACTCCTATTATAATATTATTTGCTTTTTCGTTTAATTCTATCCAAATAGTTTCTGTGTGTGGCTCAGTTTTGATTCCCTCTTTGAGACTACATTTCAATTTATCCCTAACATATATGGGTACTCCCCCTCCTCGTCTAATATATCTATCTGTGTGAAATAATTTAAATCCATTTATTTTATATTCAGCTAATAGTTCTCTATTTTCTACATTCATCCACGTTTCGGTAAGTGCAATAATATCTATTTTTTCTGTGCAGAAAAGAGCATTTAATTCGTTAATTTTATTTCTTAGACTTCTACTGTTAGTGTAATATACCCTAAGTGAATTGTTATTTTGAGGCCCTTCTCTTTCGCTGATTATTTTGCCAATTCTTTTCTCCCACGAACACGTACTTTATTAGCTCCTTCCTCCAAATCATTTCCCATACCACTATCTGCTAACAGTTTAATCCCAAACAATCACCTCTAACCACTGGTTCCAACGAGTTCGCAACAGCAACAACCCCAGCCCTAGATAGATGCACCCCATCACGAGCATACATTTCATTTCTTCCATAGAAGTGTTCCCAGTTGTCTATGAAAGATATTGCATTTGATTTGCAATATCTTTCCAGCCGGCAATTGACACCCTCGACATCCATTCATTACCCACTCCCTTTCTTGGAAGAATGCCACGTATGATCGGGATTCCTCCCTTGCTCCTAACTAATTCAATGGCTGTCCTGAATCTCTGTATTAGTTCCTCACTCCTAACTCGTCCAACATCATTACCCCCTGCACTAATACAAATAATGGGTTTGTTCCCATTTCCCGTCATAATATCATTCATGTTTCCAACAATATCACCAATTCCAGCTCCCGGATAGCAAACTCTTAATCTGTTCCCCCTATCTCTGGCACAAAACGTTCTGTCTAAATACCTCACCTTGGAATCTCCCACAACCAAAATTCGCTTCGGTACCTCCTTAACTTTCTGAGCAGCATGAGGGGCCTGCGCTCCGCCGCTCCTCGCTGGTTTCCGTTAAAAATACTTTGTGCACACTCTTCCAATACCTTGTGCACACTCTTCCAATACCTTGTGCACACTCTTCCAATACCTTGTGTACACTCTTCCAACAACTTGTCTAAACTTTTCCAATAACTTGTGTACACTTTCCAATAACTTTTGTACACTCACCAATAACCTGTGAATATTCCCCAATAACTTGTGTCACTATGCCAATAACATGTGTACACTTTCCAATAACTTTTAGGGTTTTGAAATGGTCAAAAGATTGACAGATGCAGTTTAATGCTGATAAATGGAAAGTTTTGAGGCTAGGTAATGATGATAGAGTTACAAGATACGAGCTAGATGGTGTTGAGATTGCGAAAGGGATCTGGGAGTTATGATTAGTAAGAATTTAAAACAAAAGGATCAGTGCATGAATGTTCGTAATAAAGCAAATAGGACACTGGGATTTATTAATCGAAGCGTTAGTACCAAGACACGTTGGTGTGGTTCTTCAGCTATATCTAGCTCTGGTTAGGCCCCATTTAGATTATGCAGTTCAGTTTTGGTCGCCGTACTATAGAATGGATATAAATGCACTTGAACGTGTCCAGCGTAGGATGACTAAGTTAATTCCCCAAATTAGAAATCTTTCAGATGAAGAAAGATTAACAAAGCTTAACTTGCATTCACTGGGAAAGGCAAAGAGTTAGGGCTGACATGATAGAGGTTTACAAGTGGATGAATGGACATAACAAAGGGGATATTAATAGGGTATTAAAAGTATCAACACAAGACAGAACACGAAACAATGGGTTTCGAACAATGGGAACATAAGAACAAAGGTTACTGCAGAAGGCCTATTGGCCCATACGAGGCAGCTCCTATCTATAAGAACATAAGAACATAAGAAAAACATAAGAACAAAGGCAACTGCAGAAGGCCTATTGGCCCAAACGAGGCAGCTCCTATATATAACCACCCAATCCCACTCATATACATGTCTAACCCACGCTTGAAACAATCGAGGGACCCAACCTCCACCACGTTACGCAGTAATTGGTTCCACAAATCAACAACTCTGTTACCGAACCAGTATTTACCCAAGTCTTTCCTAAATCTAAACTTATCCAATTTAAGAACATAAGAACATAAGAACAAAGGTAACTGCAGAAGGCCTATTGGCCCATACGAGGCAGCTCCTATTCTATAACCACCCAATCCCACTCATATACTTGTCCAACCCGTGCTTGAAACAATCGAGGGACCCCACCTCCACAATGTTACGCGGCAATTGGTTCCACAAATCAACAACCCTGTTACTGAACCAGTATTTACCCAAGTCTTTCCTAAATCTAAACTTATCCAATTTATATCCATTGTTTCGTGTTCTGTCCTGTGTTGATACTTTTAATACCCTATTAATATCCCCCCGGTTATGTCCATTCATCCACTTGTAAACCTCTATCATGTCACCCCTAACTCTTCGCCTTTCCAGTGAATGCAACTTAAGCTTTGTTAATCTTTCTTCATATGAAAGATTTCTAATTTGGGGAATTAACTTAGTCATCCTACGCTGGACACGTTCAAGTGAATTTATATCCATTCTATAATATGGCGACCAAAACTGAACTGCATAATCTAAATGGGGCCTAACTAGAGCAAGATATAGCTTGAGAACCACACCAGGTGTCTTGTTACTAACGCTGCGATTAATAAATCCAAGTGTCCGATTTGCCTTATTACGAACATTTATGCATTGATCCTTTTGTTTTAAATTCTTACTAATCATAACTCCCAGATCCCTTTCGCAATCCGACTTCGCAATCACAACACCATCTAGCTCGTATCTTGTAACTCTATCATCATTACCTAACCTCAGAACTTTACATTTATCAGCATTAAACTGCATCTGCCAATCCTTTGACCATTTCAAAACCCTATCTAGATCAACTTGAAGTGATAGTGAGTCCTCCTCCGAATTAATTTCCCTACCGATTTTCGTATCATCGGCAAATTTGCAAATGTTGCTACTCAAACCTGAATCTAAATCATTTATATATATTATAAACAACAGAGGTCCCAGGACAGAGCCTTGAGGCACTCCACTTACAACATTTTCCCACTCTGACTTGATTCCATTTATACTAACTCTCTGTTTCCTTTGGTATAGCCATGCCCTAATCCAGCTTAATATAGCACCCCCAATACCATGAGACTCTATTTTTTTAATCAGTCTTTCATGTGGCACTGTATCAAAAGCTTTGCTAAAGTCAAGGTATACAACATCGCAATCCTTACCACTATCAACTGCCTCAACAATGCTAGAATAAAAAGATAACAAATTTGTTAAACATGAACGGCCATTTATAAAACCATGTTGCGACTCAATTATTAATTTATGTTTTTCAAGATGAAGACGAATTTTATTTGCTATTATAGATTCGAGTAACTTTCCCACAATAGACGTTAGGCTAATTGGTCGATAGTTAGACGCAAGTGATCTATCTCCTTTCTTAAAAACTGGTATCACATTAGCAACTTTCCAAAACTCTGGCACTCTGCCTGACTCTATTGATTTATTAAATATGGTTGACAGTGGGTCACAAAGCTCCTCTTTGCATTCTTTAAGCACCCTAGCAAACACTTCATCCGGCCCTGGGGATTTGTTTGGTTTGAGTTTTACTATTTGTTTAAGAACATCCTCCCTGGTAACTGCTAAACTCGTCAACCTGTCCTCGTCCCCACCCACATAGACTTGTTCGGCTGAAGGCATATTGTTAAGTTCCTCTTTAGTAAATACAGATACAAAATATTTATTAAAAATACTACTCATCTCTTCATCACTATCTGTTATTTGACCTGTCTCAGTTTTTAATGGACCTATCCTTTCCCTAGTCTTAGTACGATATAACTGAAAAAACCCTTTAGGATTTGTCTTTGCTTGCCCTGCTATGCGAACTTCATAGTTTCTTTTTGCTTTCCTTATCTCTTTTTTAACATTTCTAACCAGTTGTACGAATTCCTGTTCAAAAGTGACCTCCCCATTTTTAATCCTTTTGTACCAAGCTCTCTTTTTACCTATAAGGTTCTTCAAATTCTTTGTTAGGAAGGAATAATCACCCAATCCCACTCATATACTTGTCCAACCCGCGCTTGAAACAATCGAGGGACCCCACCTCCACCACGTTACGCGGCAATTGGTTCCACAAATCAACAACCCTGTTACTGAACCAGTATTTACCCAAGTCTTTCCTAATTCGTTGTTGTTGTTGTTAAAGATTTAGCTATTCAGGACGGAGTGTCCATGTAGCACGGGCTATGGTGAGCCCGTAATTGAGTTTGGTGATATACATGATAACCTTTTTCCTGTGATATTTGGGTCTAAGTTTAAAATGGAGGAGAGGACTTCTCCTTTTTCCCTGCTTATTTTGTCGCTTCTGTTTTATTGCACTGGTTTTAATCTTTTTTATTAACATTATCTTGGTGGCGGATGTAGATGCAGAATGCTCACTAATGAGTCCCATTCCTCAACAGCTTTTCTAATCATTGTAGTCGCGGTGGAATGTGCATCTAATGCAGCTGCTGTCGTTGGATTAATGTTGAGTTTGATGCGCAGGGCTTCAGTAGCTTCACATTCCAGTAAGTAGTGCAATAGCGGCGCCTCTGCCTCAGTTTCACAGATGTGACACTCTTTAACTATTGGGTTCATTACCTCCCAGCAGCACTTGTACCAAAGTCCGAGTCTGTGTATGACTACTGCAATGTCTCTGGATATCTTTTTGCCAGGCTTGAAAGAGGAGTAACCAGTGGCTTGTTCATACCATATCGCAGTGGATCTTCCTTCCGCTACTTTGGCTCTGTGGCGACTTTTGATAGTTGAGAATATTTTCTTCTTGATTTGCTTCTTTATCTGTGAGAAACTTGGAGGGATTTGAACCTGTACAACAGGCAGAGCAGTGGCAGTTTTTGCTAGTGAGTCTGCCTTTTCAATACCCTTTATGCCAATGTGACTTGGTATCCAATTTAGGGTGATTGACAGCCCTCGATTATGGGCATCTTTTCCTATATGTTGAATTTCTGTGAGGAGTTGTATATTATCTCTGTGCTGACTGGATAACAATGCCTGGAGCGAAGATTTAGAGTCTGTATGAATGATGACATCATGTAAATTATTCTCAATTGTATAGTTTATTGCCTCCTTCAGGGCATATAATTCTGTTTGCAATGTTGAGCACCCACTATTCATGCTCCAGTAAGCTTCATGGTTGGTAGTGTAAACTGCTGCCCCAGCAGAACCTTTTTCTTGATCAACTGATCCGTCTGTGAAGATGTGAGTCGTTGTGGGTCTAGAGATAGTTTCCATTTGTTGCTCTATTACTTCCTTGAGCCTCTGCGGGTCACATGCTGATTTTTTAACTGATAATCTTTCAATGATTATCTTTAAAGTCGATTCTTCCCATGGAGGAGGCTGTCGAAAGTGTTGATATGGTCTATCTTCCCCTTTGTTTTTAATGGTCCATTTCATGTCCATTTTCTCTAAAATCTTGACCACATTATCCATCCATGAGCGTGTTCTATACTGTAGGTTTTTCTGAAAGGATCTCTGTATGCTGTCTTTGATTGACAGCCTGGCGGTTGTTCCAGTAAGTTTTCCTATTATGGTGGCTATCCTTTGTTTCATCCTGTTTTCTAATGCTGGTAAATTTGTTTCCATTCTAAGGTTCTCTCTACGCGTCCATATAGGTGCTCCAAGCATTGTTCGCAGAGCATCATTTTGAGACACTTCCAGTTTCTCCCACTGGTTATCACTGAGGGATGTAAGAGCAGGAGCAGCATAGTCGATGAGTGACCTAACTGCTTGAACATAGTACATTTTGAGTACAGGTAGAGATGCACCCTCTCTAAGACTGGTCAGAGAGCGCAAAACTGAGTTTCTGGCTTTACAGCGTTGCCGAAGATATTCAATTTCTTGAGTGAATTTCAACTGGTTGTCTATTATGACTCCTAGGTATTGAAAAGAGGTAACCCACTCAATTTCTTGTCCTTGTATTGCAAGTCTGATGTCTTGAGTTCTCATTTTAACGGCCATTGCTTTTGTTTTATTGCTGTTTATTTTCACTGCTATGCGTTCCGCTTCCCTGCTGATAATATCTAGGCATTTTTGTGCATGGTTCCTTGCACCTTTGCCATTGATGACCACAAAGTCGTCTGCATAGTTAAGAAGTTTGGCTTTTGGTAGCTTGAGCTTCATGAATTGTTCCATGAGACAGTTGAAGAGGAAGGGGCTAAGTATTCCTCCCTGCGGAGTTCCATTTTCCAGCCTCTTTGAGGTCGATGTTTTTCCTTGGAATTTGACTTTAGCTTCTCGGTTAAGCAGGCTTCCTTTGACAAAAGCAAGAGCGTGTCCTTTGATTTCCTTATCCACAAGGCAGCTCAGTGTAGCTGGAGCACTGGCTAACTCGAAGGCTTTTTCAAGGTCTAGAAAAATAAGGATTCCAGGTTTGTCATTGATTTTATCCAGGAGGGAGGTAAGGCATTTTGTGGTTCCAACACCTATTCTGTAAGCAAACAAATTTTGGTGTAGTGGATTGGCTTTCCATTCAATTCGATTAAGAGCCATTCTTTCTGCAGTTTTAGCCAGACAGCTTGTTAATGAGATGGGTCTTGGATTTCCTGGGTCTTTAGGTTTTGGAATGGGAACTATAATTGCACTGTTCCAAGAGAGTGGTCGGGTTCTTGTCACCCATACTCTGTTGATGAGATTCAAGAAGGCTTCTTCACCCTTTTCTCCTAGCTTGGCTAGCATGTTGTAAGTGATTTTGTCCTCGCCTGGAGCTGTATTTTTAGTTTTCTTTGTAGCACTTCTGAGTTCTTTTAGATTGAAAGGTTGGTCTAGTTCGTCAGGTAAGGCTAAAGCATCATCTATTTTTTCCCATCTTGCTGCTTGAAGTCTTTGTTGGCGAGTCAGAGTTGCTTGAGGAAGTTGAGTGGAACTGGCTCTTGAAGCAAATAGATTTGCTAGCCTTTCTGCTTCTTGCTCTGGATGAACATGGTGCGGCGGAGCAGGAGGCGATTTTCCTTTGGCCTTGTTGATCTGCCTCCAGATGTCGCCCAAGGACGTATGCTGATTTAGCTTAGCACACCACTCGAGCCATTTTTCTTCTTGGATTTTTGCTGTTTCTTCGTGCACATGATCTCGGACAGCTCTAAGAAGTCCTAGATTAGCTTCGGTTCTATCTCTTCTGAAATTCTTTCGTGCACGATTTAGTCTGTTATGTAGGTCTTTGATCCTATCACAGTAATACCAATGGTCCTTGTGTTGTTGGGTAATTGTTTTCCTCTTGGGGATGGCGTGATTTGCTGCTCTATGTATTGCATTTACTAAATCTTTTTCCATTTCTTCGGTGTTGTCAGGAGGAGTGTAGTTTTGGTGCCAAGTTTCGAGAGCTTCCTGAAACTTCGTCCAATCTGTTTGATAAAGTCCCATCCGGGCTCGGGAGCTGGAGGTCTAGGAGGTAGTGCTATATTAATAACTGTTTTTGTGGCAAAGTGGTCACTGGTCAGAACATGATCCACTGACCAATGACACTGTGAGGAGGTGGTTCACCAGCTCACTTACAATAGTGCTCTTATGCCTGTGGGAGCCAGTACACTTGTTAAGTGCACTTGTTAAGTGGGCGGACTTAAGTTTTGTACCAGCAACCGAAACATCAAGTGTTTGGGCTCATGAGAGAGCCCCAGTCATCAGCAGTCCATAAATGTTACCCTGGCCGGGGTGGCATGTCTGTGGACAGTGCTAGAGCTGATAGCATCATCTCATTGTATGGCATGAGGCTAGGCTCAGCTTTGCGCGGGAAACAGCTAGGCCGCCGGCGTGGGTGTGGGGCCCCCGCGCTGGCTGCCCACTTGAGTGGTTGTCATGGAAACCAGCCGCCATCTTAGTAAACATCTTGAGCCGCCATGTTGGTCGGCCATCTTGGAGCTGCCCTAGGGGCTATGCTACACCGTCGCTGATTGGATGAGAGGGGTAGGCCGCTGTATGCCTTCCTCTCATTGGTTATTTCGAGAAGGACGCGGGAATAGCCGTTGTGTAGCATCATTCTGAACTCAGCCGCCACCTTGTCAAGACGTTCCTGTACTCAATTCGGCCAAATTGATGTATTGGGCGTCGTGGTGGCTGGACTACAACTGCTGATGCTTCCTGCTTCACCTACGACATCGGTCGTCACAGAATCCGGCCGAAGTCGTCGCTTGGAGGGGTTTAAGACATTATTGTATGCAGGGGGTAGAGGTACAGTGATCTGGGATCGTGGGGGAATGTGCATACGAGCAGCAACAGACTCGTAGATCCCATACCAGTGATGATTAGACTTGCTAGTGCTCTGTAGCAGTCGATGGGAACGGGGAAATTCGTGTCAGTGTTAAGGCAATTTTCCGTATAAGTACTACGGTCAGGAACTACCGCCGCCTTCGCCACCCGGAGCGAGCCAGCCACCTATAGCGGGGTGCCTGATGTATGGGAATGGTGTGTAAAGCCGGCAGTGTGAATGAGTAAGTACCTATGTGTGTATTTCGGTGATTAGTAGTCTCTAAAGCTTGAATTCGAGGTCAAGTGTTCCGTCACATTGTCACGCAGCACCTGTTCAGGTGGAGTGAATTGTGGGCGAGGAGATTAATCACCTGTGTTGTCATCTTGTCAGTCCAGAGGGACTTAAGGTCTGGTGTACACAGACGTACAGTGTGTGTGTGTGTGTGGGTACACACGGGAACACAGAATATACATAGATTAGCCAAGGACGGAGAGGATGTCCATGTAATAAATTCTTTTATTTCATTGTGGTAATCATTTTTGATCGTCCGTGGGACGGAGTGATATCATTTCCATGTGTGGTCTTGCAGGTGTGGAATTCCAACACTGAGCGCTCAGGTATGTGTAACGCCAGTGATTCCTGGCAATGATTATTGTGGAGTGTGCCACAGTGTGGCTTAAATTTCTTGTAGTGTTCCCAGGGCCGTGACAAGTGTGATTTATATAAATATATATATTGTGGTTGCAGTATTAATTAACGTAAATTTTGGTGAGGTTTGGTGAGTGACGAGGCCGTCTAGAGAGACCGCCCCCGCTCTGTCGAGTAACGTAACTCTCGAGTGTTTATCGTCATGCGTGACCGATAAATCACTCACCCATGTGATTTAAGGAGTGTGAGATTCTCCTTAGTGTTCCCAATAACGTTTGATAGCTGTAGGCTACATGTGTCAGCGGTAATTATATATATATATAATCGTAGTGTCACGGTGCCCAGTGTTAGTGTTATTTACTGTGTGGTGATTGCAATATATTGACCTATGTTCTAGGGGTCATTTGCGGCAGTAAGTAAGTAAGTGTGTGCAGTATCCTAATATTTGGGAATTAGAGTACTTGCCGTGTGTGTTATTGCAAAGGGGGTTGTTATTTGATGGTGATTGTTGCTAGTGTTGAGCAATCACCGGATGTGATTGCAGTCCAGTAAAACCATTGTGGGGCAGTGTTCTAGAGGGTTCATGTCCTGTATGTTATTTTGCTAGATTCTGCAGTATTGTCATAGCAACCGGATTGTAACGTAAATCACTGTGATTTGTTAGTGTGATTTGTCATTGTCGTGGGGGAACTCGGCTGTAGACGAGTACTTGGGTAGACATTGGGTACACGGGTATGAAGTTCGCATAGCAGGGCAAGCAAAGACAAATCCTAAAGGGTTTTTTCAGTTATATCGTACTAAGACTAGGGAAAGGATAGGTCCATTAAAAACTGAGACAGGTCAAATAACAGATAGTGATGAAGAGATGAGTAGTATTTTTAATAAATATTTTGTATCTGTATTTACTAAAGAGGAACTTAACAATATGCCTTCAGCCGAACAAGTCTATGTGGGTGGGGACGAGGACAGGTTGACGAGTTTAGCAGTTACCAGGGAGGATGTTCTTAAACAAATAGTAAAACTCAAACCAAACAAATCCCCAGGGCCGGATGAAGTGTTTGCTAGGGTGCTTAAAGAATGCAAAGAGGAGCTTTGTGACCCACTGTCAACCATATTTAATAAATCAATAGAGTCAGGCAGAGTGCCAGAGTTTTGGAAAGTTGCTAATGTGATACCAGTTTTTAAGAAAGGAGATAGATCACTTGCGTCTAACTATCGACCAATTAGCCTAACGTCTATTGTGGGAAAGTTACTCGAATCTATAATAGCAAATAAAATTCGTCTTCATCTTGAAAAACATAAATTAATAATTGAGTCGCAACATGGTTTTATAAATGGCCGTTCATGTTTAACAAATTTGTTATCTTTTTATTCTAGCATTGTTGAGGCAGTTGATAGTGGTAAGGATTGCGATGTTGTATACCTTGACTTTAGCAAAGCTTTTGATACAGTGCCACATGAAAGACTGATTAAAAAAATAGAGTCTCATGGTATTGGGGGTGCTATATTAAGCTGGATTAGGGCATGGCTATACCAAAGGAAACAGAGAGTTAGTATAAATGGAATCAAGTCAGAGTGGGAAAATGTTGTAAGTGGAGTGCCTCAAGGCTCTGTCCTGGGACCTCTGTTGTTTATAATATATATAAATGATTTAGATTCAGGTTTGAGTAGCAACATTTGCAAATTTGCCGATGATACGAAAATCGGTAGGGAAATTAATTCGGAGGAGGACTCACTATCACTTCAAGTTGATCTAGATAGGGTTTTGAAATGGTCAAAGGATTGGCAGATGCAGTTTAATGCTGATAAATGTAAAGTTCTGAGGTTAGGTAATGATGATAGAGTTACAAGATACGAGCTAGATGGTGTTGTGATTGCGAAGTCGGATTGCGAAAGGGATCTGGGAGTTATGATTAGTAAGAATTTAAAACAAAAGGATCAATGCATAAATGTTCGTAATAAGGCAAATCGGACACTTGGATTTATTAATCGCAGCGTTAGTAACAAGACACCTGGTGTGGTTCTCAAGCTATATCTTGCTCTAGTTAGGCCCCATTTAGATTATGCAGTTCAGTTTTGGTCGCCATATTATAGAATGGATATAAATTCACTTGAACGTGTCCAGCGTAGGATGACTAAGTTAATTCCCCAAATTAGAAATCTTTCATATGAAGAAAGATTAACAAAGCTTAAGTTGCATTCACTGGAAAGGCGAAGAGTTAGGGGTGACATGATAGAGGTTTACAAGTGGATGAATGGACATAACCGGGGGGATATTAATAGGGTATTAAAAGTATCAACACAGGACAGAACACGAAACAATGGATATAAATTGGATAAGTTTAGATTTAGGAAAGACTTGGGTAAATACTGGTTCAGTAACAGGGTTGTTGATTTGTGGAACCAATTGCCGCGTAACATTGTGGAGGTGGGGTCCCTCGATTGTTTCAAGCACGGGTTGGACAAGTATATTAGTGGGATTGGGTGGTTATAGAATAGGAGCTGCCTCGTATGGGCCAATAGGCCTTCTGCAGTTACCTTTGTTCTTATGTGGTTCTCAAGCTATATCTTGCTCTAGTTAGGCCCCATTTAGATTATGCAGTTCAGTTTTGGTCGCCATATTATAGAATGGATATAAATTCACTTGAACGCGTCCAGCGTAGGATGACTAAGTTAATTCCCCAAATTAGAAATCTTTCATATGAAGAAAGATTAACAAAGCTTAAGTTGCATTCACTGGAAAGGCGAAGAGTTAGGGGTGACATGATAGAGGTTTACAAGTGGATGAATGGACATAACCGGGGGGATATTAATAGGGTATTAAAAGTATCAACACAGGACAGAACACGAAACAATGGATATAAATTGGATAAGTTTAGATTTAGGAAAGACTTGGGTAAATACTGGTTCAGTAACAGGGTTGTTGATTTGTGGAACCAATTGCCGCGTAACATTGTGGAGGTGGGGTCCCTCGATTGTTTCAAGCACGGGTTGGACAAGTATATGAGTGGGATTGGGTGGTTATAGAATGGGAGCTGCCTCGTATGGGCATATAGGCCTTCTGCAGTTACCTTTGTTCTTATGTTCTTATGTTCTTATATATTCTCCTGGTTATCTGGTAGGACATCGAAGTCCAGTATTCAGTGAGGTGATTGCGAGGCAATTAATATAACGTAATGGGGAACGCCCATTGCTTCAAGAGAATTTGTTCTTTGACAATTTGAGTAACGTAGAATGCGTTTGGGTTAATTTACTTTCCGGTAAGCAGCTACGGTAGTCTCGAGGAGCCTAGCCATCAGCCAGATAAGAATTAGAGTATTGTCTGTCGTAATTAACGGTCAGTGGGCCGGGTAATTGACGTGTTTCAGGAAGTCAAAGTAATTAATCTCGATCCTTGTTTGATCGACTCACACGAAGGCTACATTGTTCCATTAACGTAACGTCGTTATCTGCCCGGAAGTACCGGCATTTGATTGACTCGTGAGAGGAGTAGCGTCATTTTAGAATAACGTAAACGTGGTGCTAATTACTGTTATTAGTCGCCTGAATTGGTCTGAGTATGGAAGGCTCAGACGGAATTCGTACCTTAATGTAAATTGCTGAGCCAGTGTGAAAGGTTGCGTATTTTAATTGTTTAATTATTGATCTTGAGGATAGTAATTAATTACTCTAAAGGTAATCACGAGTGATTACCGTTCTCTTAGCACTTTGGACATTGCAAATCAGAGTTTACCATCGCTGAGTGATTAGTAACCGATTAACGTAAATTAACGTAACTAGTAGAGATTAATCAGCTGTCTGGAAGTACAGGGATTAATGGGATTTTCTCACTGAATGCTCGACGGGTAGAGTGTTATTTGATTTCCGCGTTACTAGTGACAGTTGTAAGAGTTGTTAATTTAACGTAAATGTTACCTTGTTATTAACGTAAATCAATTGTCATTGATTGTTGATCGTCCGTGGGACGTAGTGTTAACGTAAGGATTAATTTGAGGAAGGGTGCTGGAGTTGCCAGTGAACCCATTAGTTATTGTTGTCATTGAAAGACTACTGATTTGATTGCATTGCAACCGCTGTTGCAGGAGTAGACTGCACTGAGGCGTGGAACAGTTAGGAGGTTACTGGAGACGTATTTCAGAACCTACTGTGTCATTTGTTGTAATTGTGATTATAGATCTGTTAGTTCTTGCTTGCTTGTTGATTCCTCTGCGGTCACGCTTATGTTCGAGTTAGTTCGTTATGCAGTCCGAGGGGCTGGTGTCTAGCTGTCATTGATAGTGTCACAGGAAGGATTTCGAGTAACGTCATTGACATTTCTTTTGTTTTGTTGTAGTAGTTAGTACTTTATTGAATAAACTAAGTTGTTATGGTTAACACTGTCTTTTCGTTACACCCCCACACATTATTATTGTTATGCAAATGTTCTTCACACTCGACTAACATTGAGACTAATTTTCTGAGCTTTGGATCAAATATACGGCACCACACAACAATAAATTATTGTTGTGAGAGCCCGTGACCTACTCGTTAGATTCGCTTCGGCGATTGGCGAAGGTCGGCGGCCTAAGTGGGGGGGATTTCAATTTTCATTGGGGTCTCGGCGTTTGCTCGCGCCTAGTCAATTGTTCATACATGGTCCCAAAGTGAGGAATGAGCTGGTTACTACACTGGTGTGTTAGCTAAGCAAGTCCTTCCTCAGGCGACCTAGTTGAATATCACGACAGGAATAAAGGTTAAAGAATAAAGAAAATTCTTAGAAATTTTCCGAGCTAAAATTCCTTATACCAATTTTAATTTATTCCACAAATTCTCAAAAACTCTCACAGACACAACTCATAAATACTGGTGGAAACAAACGTGAGATCCAACTTTCCCCCACCAGTGTGGGTTGGTTCCGTCGAATTAAGCAGACTGATTTCTGGCACTTCATCCAAAAGATGTTCAATATGTCTTCCGTTGGCGTCGGTTCTTGGTGAATCAAGAAGTAATTCACTATGAGCGTTGAAGTCACCAGAGATGATAGGTGGTGTTGTGACTGCTATTTCAAAGATTGTTGAGAGATCTATGTCATGTTCTCTCTGGCTCTTGTATACATTGAAGATGGACAGCGTTGAGTTCCTCATAGTGAGCTTGACTCCCATAATTTCGACGTTCTCGCCACAGTTGGGCAGGTCTGTGATTGCCGTGGCATTGATATGATTTCTTACTAGAATTGAAATGCCTCTGGTGCCACCTTGTGCCATAGGGCAGTGGAATCCTTGATATTCTGGAATATTGATAAATCTGCCAGTCCTGGTGAGCGTTTCTTGACGTAGAACAATATCAATGCTATCCTTGAGAAGCACTGCTCTGAGTGTTTGTGCTTGGCTTTTGAATCCTTGAATATTCCATTGTATAATTTTGAGATTGTCCATTTTTCCGTTTATAGTGGAATCATTGAGTCCATGGTTTTTATAGTACTGGTTTTCCCGACCGTTTGTGTCTTCTTGGCTAGAGTGGAGACTTCCTTCTTGGCGGGTGAGGAAACTCCTGGTTGGGCCGAAGCGCCCTTGATACATCCAGCCACTGGGGCACCCGATGATGCTGGGATCATCATTCCTGCCTGGGAGGTCCCGGAGGCAACGGCAGGTATGTTCGCCCTGCCGCCCCGATCCATTCTGTTGCTGTCTCCCAGTGGAGCAGCGCCCCCTTGCCCCCTCCAGTTGTTGGAGGCCCCGTCCTTGCCCAGATCTGAAGGACCCGGCGCGCCAGACTGTTGCTAATCTTCATTTATTCGGGCTTGCCGAGGGGTGTACCGCTGACTTTTTACCGGGGGTCTGGTCGATTGGGGTTTTGAAGTAGTTACTTCGGTTGCTGGGTTGCTGGGTTGATCCGAAAGCTAGTATTCTTTTTACCCTTTCTGGACATCGTTTGTTCCAGGTGTGATGTGTATCCCCGCAGTTCGGGCATTTTGCTTTCGTTTGTCTGCCTTCTTTGTGCAGATTCTTGCATATGTCGGTATTGTGGAGCTCGCTACATACACCACATCGTTCCGGGCCTCTGCAGCCATCTTTGTGGTGGCCGAAGCGCTGACATCTGTAACAGCGCATGGGTTCTGGGTTGTACAGTCTCAGCCTGAATTGACCATAGATGCCAACAGTCAGTGTTGATGCGAGGTCCTTTTATTGTTACAAGAACCTGTCTTGTTTCGATATTGTTGTACTTGCATCTTTCCGCCGTTGTGACATTTGGGCATTCCAAGAGTCTGTTTGCATGAACTTCGACCGGGAAATTTTGAACTATCATTTTGGTGATTTTTTCTTCTGGTTTCTGTTCCACTAGGTGTTCTGTGTTCCTGAGGTTTGTGATTATATCCGGATTAGGTGTGGATATGTTATATCTACCTCTAATGTCGGGCTTGGCTCTAAGATCTGATCCTGGATTATTCTTTTCCAGTGCGGCAATGAAAGCATAAGTGGGACCATCCACTGGTTTTTTGGTCTTGAATATGGTCCTTGGCATTGGTTTGGGTGCTCCTCTTGAGTTCTGGTTGGCTTCTAGTTTGGTTTCTTAGGGCGTTTCTTCGGTTCTTCTTCGTTTGTTAGCCTTTCCGTTGCCTACAAGTTGCCACGTTGCTTCGTTTAGGGTTGGGTCGTCTTCAGCAATTTTCCTTGCTCTTGCTACTATATCTCTGTGTCCTTCTGACGTTAATAATTCAAGAAGGATGGTTAGGAAAGTCATATCCTGGGGCGACATGGTTACACTGTACTAAAAGAGTAACTGAGGGAGTGACTGTAACTGTGTACTGCTACACTCAGCTTCCTAATTCTAAACTTATCCAATTTATACCCTTTGTTTCGTGTTCTGTCTTGTGTTGATATTTTTAATACCCTATTAATATCCCCCTTGTTATGGCCATTCATCCACTTGTAAACCTCTATCATGTCACCCCTAACTCTTCGCCTTTCCAGTGAATGCAACTTAAGCTTTGTTAGTCTTTCTTCATATGAAAGATTTCTAATTTGGGGAATTAACTCAGTCATCCTACGTTGGACACGTTCAAGTGAATTTAAATTGGATGAGTTTAGATTTAGGAAAGATTTGGGTAAATACTGGTTCAGTAACAGTGTTGTTGATTTGTGAAACCAATTGCCGCGTAACGTGGTGGAGGTGGGGTCCCTCGATTGTTTCAAGCGTGCGTTGGACATGTATATGAGTGGGATTGGGTGGTTATAAATAGGAGCTGCCTCGTATGGGAAAAAATAGACCTTCTGCAGTTACCTTTATTTCTATGTTCTTTTGTTCACTCTTTATATATCTTGTGTAGACTCTTCATATAACTTGTGAATACTCTGTCAATAACTTATGACACTGTCCTGTTGTACACCTTTCCAACAACTTGCAGCTATAAGACGCTTTACTTGGTAAGAAGAACAGTTAATTGCTTCGTGAGTTCCTCGGACGAGCACATCAGCCTGCAGCACGTGCCCCGCGACATGCACTACTCTTGGGATATTGAGATCCTGGCGGACACATATCGATACGAGGTTAGTCCAATATGTTGGTGAGTGTGTAATGTTATGTGTAGGTTCAGCCCATGTTGAGGGCTAGTCCAATATGTTGGTGAGTGTGTAATATAATATGCAGGTACAGTACATGTCGAGGTTAGTCCAATATTTTTTTGTACTGGTAAGATAACTTGCCCGTGTCAAGGCAAGATGTGTTGACAGCTACACCGCGGAATTGGCTTCTTCCTAATAGATATGTGAACTCAGTCTTTTGTTAAGGACTGACATTGTTAGTGAGAGACGCTGAGTCATACTAGTAGCCACATAGTTGACAGGGTGTCAGCTCAAGAGGACACCAGTGACAGCAGAGAAAGTAACTGGTTTTTGGCATTTAGTTCATTCAGGAAGTAGCAAAGAGACACAACGGTTGTACAAGTAAGGCATCAATGTATACAGTAAAGACTATCTTGACAACTGCGAACACCCTACTGATCAACTATTAATAATTTAATGCAAAAATCGTGACGTTTATCAATTCATTTTCCAACTAAAATTGGTAAATGCATCTCTTAAGGGGAATGTTGGGTATAACTCCACTTAAGTTGAATGTTGACTATAATCCTCCACTGTGGGAAATATTGGGTGTAACTCTCCAGTTGAGTGAATTGTTGACAGTAACTCTCCAATTGAGTGAATTGTTGACAGTAACTCTCACCTTGAGGGGAAAAGTTTTGCTGTAATTTTCAACTTGAGGGGAATGGTGATTATACTATAACTTGAGAAGGAATGCTCGCTGTAGCTCTCCACTTGAGGGCAATGTTCATTGCAACTCTTGTCATGTTGCTTCTTTACAATTAATAAAAAGGAACCCCAGTACCAAGATGAAGGACACCAAACTCCTCAACGGTCTCCCAAGCATAGTGGAATAGAGTGGAGAGTCTCACGTCGTCCTTCTATCGGTGTGCCGTCTCGTCCCTTGTGGATCTAGTGATCTGAACACCAGCAACCTGTACTAAGTGTGGTAAAGGAACACACTCCGTCTGAGTAAGGGCCCTCGGCGATATGGTTCTCACTAACATTCCAGAACATGGCCGTTCGTCGGGAGCAACGAGAGTAAAGTTGGTTGCAACTTTTCATCTGAGCAGAAAATTGGCTATAGCTCTGATTGAGGGAAATGTTGGCTGTATTTCCCCACTTAGAGGGAATGCCTGCTTTACGTCTCCACTTCAAGGGAATGTTTGCGGTATTTCTCCAATAAATGTTGGAATGTTTGTTGTATATCGTTTGAATGAATGTTTGCTGTTTGCTGTATATTGCCCGAAACGCTATGCGTATTAGTGGCTTTAGGTATTGTATGTACTAGCTCTATTTTTTAATCCAACATTATGTTTGCAACTCATTTTCTATGTTTGTAACTTTACCTAAATAAAAAATCTAAACTTAAATCTAATCTTTCACTTGAGGGGAGTGTTTGCTGTATTTCTCCACTTGAAGGAAATGTTGGCTGTATTTCTGAACTTGAGGGAAATGTTGGCTGCACCTTTCCACTGGAGGGGAACTTTCTACTTACTTTCCACTTACCCTAGGATGCTAGATGAGCATAATTTACATTGGGCGCCAAAAAGAGCATACTTTCCGTAAGTAACAAAGAAGCATACTTTCCCTTGAGTGCCAGATAAGTATACATCCCTTAAGCGCTAGGGAAGCATACAACCCTTAAACCCTTGAGGTGCATACTTCCCTTAGAGGAGCATGTTTATCTTAAAGTGCAGAACTATTGCATTATGTTCGGCTGTTCCTTCCCTGCTAGGTACAGTGTACAGTGACGATAGTTGACCTGCGATGTACTTTGTGTTAATAATTTAATTTTGTATTGTCAGATCCAGTCATATGCCGAGTCAATGTGGAAGGAAATGAACAGGTGCTCGGAGAGGCAGCAAATCTCCATGACACAGGTGAGTGGGTTATGGACAGTGTTGTAACACGTGCTCGCCCAGGCTGCAGGTGTCCATGACACAGGTGTGTTATGGATAGTTGTTGTTGTTTAAGATTCGCTACTCAGAACGATAAGTTCCAGTAGCACGGGCTATGGTGAGCCCGTAAGTGGAGGCTCTTTGGAGCCATTATCTGTATCAGTGGCTGATACTAGAGATGTGGCGATGGATGGGTGTCTTCATGATGGTTTTCAGCCTGGGGGGCTGGCTATACCAGTTATTATGCTGGCGGGGTTAGTGTAGACCTCTAGGTTTTCCGTTTTTTCTTTGCCTGCGACTTTGGCTGAGCAGTGCTGTCGTTAGAGTTTGGTGACGTGGCCTCCATGAGGAAGTCTTAAACCGTGTAGGTATCGTATTTGTGATGCGGCGGTGGAGCTCCTACTATGATTTCCTCGTCCGAGGAGTCCGTAAACTCCGTAGTGGGCGTTTTTGTCTTTCGCCTCGCAGCCTTAGGTAGGTTTAGGTGTCGTTGATTGGTGGTTGTAGCTATTTCAAGAGCGCTGGTGGTGCTGTTATCGTTTGTAGACAGCACGTCTGCTAGCGCGGCTGCTGAGATAGTGATGGTAGGAGTGTTGGGAGCTGGAGAAGGAATTACCTTCGCCCGGGTCATGGGCGGTCCTGGAGTCGGTGTTGAAGTTGACCACACTGCGCCTTGTGATGTGTTAGCGGGAGATGTCTCCCGTCCTCACTATGGATAGTGTTGTAACCCACTTTTAACTAATGGAAAGTCAATAGCCAGGAGAGGTGTGCTAGAACACTGTAAAACTAGGTGACATTTCCAATGTAATACAATTGATGGATCGCGTACTTTTCATTGTTACTCCTCTGACAGATGACATGTTTTGCACTGTTACCCATATGACAGACAGCATATTTTCCAGTGTTACTCATCTGACAGATGGCATATTTTCCAGTGTTACTCATCTGACAGATGGCATATTTTCCAGTGTTACTCATCTGACAGATGGCATATTTTCCAGTGTTACTCATCTGACAGATGGCATATTTTCCAGTGTTACTCATCTGACAGATGGCATATTTTCCAGTGTTACCCATCTGACAGATGGCATATTTTCCACTGTTACCCATCTGACAGATGGCATATTTCCCACTGTTACTCGTCTGACAGATGGCATATTTTCCACTGTTACCCATCTGACAGATGGCATATTTTCCACTGTTACCCATCTGACAGATGGCATATTTTCCAGTGTTACTCATCTGACAGATGGCATATTTTCCAGTGTTACCCATCTGACAGATGGCATATTTTCCACTGTTACCCATCTGACAGATGGCATATTTCCCACTGTTACTCATCTGACAGATGGCATATTTTCCAGTGTTACCCATCTGACAGATGGCATGTTTTTCATTGAAAATAATGTTGTGGTGAGAGCACTTGTGACGGCTGTGTGTTGTCAACAGGACGGACTGGTGAAGGCCTGGCAGCTTACCAAGCCTCGTATCCAAGGCTATGACGTGTTGCTGGTCGACGGAGCAGAGGACATCAGTGACGCCGTCTTGGATATCCTCCTCAACCAAAACTGTGCCAAGGTCAGCAGAGGGGAGAGAACTGAGAGAGTAGAGCAGCAGGGGAGAGATCGGAGAGAGTAGAGCAGCAGGGGAGAGAACGGAGAGGGTAGAGCAGCAGGGGAGAGAACGGAGAGGGTAGAGCAGCAGGGGAGAGAACGGAGAGAGTAGAGCAGAAGGGAAGAGAACGGAGAGAGTAGAGCAGAAGGGGAGAGAACGGAGAGAGTAGAGCAGCAGGGGAGAGAACAGAGAGGGAAGAGCAGAAGGGAAGAGAACGGAGAGAAAAGAGCAGAAGGGAAGAGAACGGAGAGGGAAGAACAGAAAGGAAGAGAACGGAGAGGGTAGAGCAGAAGGGGTGAGAACGGAGAGGGAAGGGAAGGGAACTATCAGGAGAGAGAGCCAAGCCATTACGACTTTATAGCACTTGGAAGGGGTCAGGATTAGGATTTGGGATGGGACCTGGGAAGGAATGGTGCCCAACCACTTGGACGGTCGGGGATTGAACGCCGACCTGCATGAAGCGAGACCGTCGCTCTACCGTCCAGCCCAAGTGGTTGGGGAACGGAGAGGGAAGAGCAGAAGGGAAGAGAACGGAGAGGGAAGAGCAGAAGGGAAGAGAACGGAGAGGGAAGAGCAGCAGGGGAGAGAACGGAGAGGGTAGAGCAGCAGGGGAGAGAACGGAGAGGGTAGAGCAGAAGGGGAGAGAACGGAGAGGGTAGAGCAGAAGGGAAGAGAACGGAGAGGGAAGAGCAGCAGGGGAGAGAACGGAGAGGGTAGAGCAGCAGGCGAGAGAACGGAGAGGGAAGAGCAGAAGGGAAGAGAACGGAGAGGGAAGAGCAGCCGGGGAGAGAACGGAGAGGGTAGAGCAGCAGGGGAGAGAACGGAGAGGGTAGAGCAGAAGGGAAGAGAACGGAGAGGGAAGAGCAGCCGGGGAGAGAACGGAGAGGGTAGAGCAGCAGGGGAGAGAACGGAGAGGGTAGAGCAGAAGGGGAGAGAACGGAGAGGGTAGAGCAGAAGGGAAGAGAACGGAGAGGGAAGAGCAGCAGGGGAGAGAACGGAGACGGTAGAGCAGCAGGGGAGAGAACGGAGAGGGTAGAGCAGCAGGCGAGAGAACGGAGAGGGAAGAGCAGAAGGGAAGAGAACGGAGAGGGTAGAGCAGAAGGGGAGAGAACGGAGAGGGTAGAGCAGCAGGGGAGAGAACGGAGAGGGAAGAGCAGAAGGGAAGAGAACGGAGAGGTAGAGCAGCAGGGGAGAGAACGGAGAGGGTAGAGCAGCAGGGGAGAGAACGGAGAGGGTAGAGCAGCAGGGGAGAGAACGGAGAGGGTAGAGCAGAAGGGGAGATAACAGAGAGAGGAAAGAACAGCAGAAGAGAGAAATGAATTGGTGGAGCAACTGGGGAAGAGAAGGGAGTTGCTGGGAGGGATCCGGTGAGAAAAGAGAGTGGAAGAGGGCTGGGGGAGAGAGGAGGGGTGCGGATGAGAGTGGAAGAAGAATGACAGACAAGTCAGGGGTCAGAGCTTGGAACGAGGACGCTGTCGAGAGAGGGGAAAACAACTGGAGAACTGCGGAGGAGTCTTCGAGGGGGAGGGGGGAAAAGTCAGAGGGAAGGCGTTTTGTATTTGGAACAGAGAGATTGTCTGTTCTGTCTGAGGAGCCATGCCAGAGAGGAGACGTGATTCTGGCTTCCTATTTCATACACTTTCTTACACCCTCTTTCTTGACGCTGTCAGCCCACTACCCTAAACTCTCCTACGTCATGCTGTCAGCCCACTACCCTAAACTCTCCTACGTCATGCTGTCAGCCCACTACCCTAAACTCTCCTACGTTATGCTGGCTGCCCACTACCCTAAACTCTCCTACGTTATGCTGTCAGCCCACTACCCTAATCTCTCCTACGTCATGCTGTCAGCCCACTACCCTAAACTCTCCTACGTGATGCTGTCAGCCCACTACCCTAAACTCTCCTACGTCATGCTGTCAGCCCACTACCCTAAACTCTCCTACGTCATGCTGTCAGCCCACTACCCTAAACTCTCCTACGTTATGCTGGCTGCCCACTACCCTAAACTCTACGTTATGCTGTCAGCCCACTACCCTAAACTCTACGTTATGCTGGCTGCCCACTACCCTAAACTCTCCTACGTCATGCTGGCTGCCCACTACCCTAAACTCTACGTTATGCTGGCTACCCACTACCCTAAACTCTACGTTATGCTGGCTACCCACTACCCTAAACTCTACGTTATGCTGGCTGCCCACTACCCTAAACTCTCCTACAGCATCCTCTACTTAGTGCTGGCTATACTCTACCCTTCACTCCGTCACCCTTCTCTTACACTGAATTATCTGTCATCTACCCACACTCCGTCACCCTTCCTTGACGTGCTGCTGGCTGTTGTGGGGAAATTTTGCTATAGATGAATACTAATAAAATGATGTATAATTCTAATATGCTCGAAGGACCAGAATTCGATTCTAAATCGAACCAGTGGCTTATGGGTCTCTATGAATAAATGCAATTAAATTCTAAAGATTCTATTAATATATAATTAATGAACTGTAAATTCTTTAAATTCTAAAGCCGCTTCCCATCACTGATTTTAGGGGTTATTCTATAAAGTTAGTTTATATAATGCATGTAATGTATAATAAATTTCATAATTGATGAAATTAGAAATGCACGTATAAATTATAAATCTTATAAGAAATCATTCAATTAATGAAAGAAATGTTCTTTGAAATTACAAGAACAAATAACAGCTTAGCTGTATGATGAAATAGTAGCATACATCTGGCAAGGATCGTCAATGGAGCTCGTTTAATCAGGATATCCTGGAAACACGTGACTGAGGCAGATGTTTATCTCCTTTCTTGCCAATAACACAGGCTGAAATACGGGCAGTATGTAAATATTATCTAAAGAGATATAATACTACACATATTTCTAAATGAAATGTGAGATCGCCCTGAAATAAAACTCACTAGTTATTTTTAGTGGGCATGCAGTATGATGACAAACGTCCTATCTAATATTATGTTATGATCACACATAATAAAAGGCTTTAGAAACTTAAAGTTTGCCGATCCTGGTGTCTGAGAAATGATGAAGCTGCTCCGTCACTCTAACGTCTGCAGTAGGAAAGGACGACGCAATAACGAGACGGTAATTCTAGCGAGCTTCCAGACACTATCTCTCTCTGAGAATAATTTCTGCTTCATTAAGTACTAAATGTCAGTAATTAAGTATTGGATGATTATGACACCTAGTACAGGAAATACATCCTATTGTATTAGGGATTAGTAATTTAGGTATTGGAAATTTCCAACAGCTGTCTTCTACCCTATACGCCGTCACCCTTCCATTACGTGGTGTTGGCTGATATTTTACATATATCTATTGTGCACATGCTTTCATCAGGTGACAGTTATTATTGAATTGTGTTGTTGTTTGTTTCAGGTGTTAGTGGGAGACTCGTACCAACAGCTGGGCTCCTCCGGAAGAAGAGTCAACGCCCTGGATAAGGTGACACCCACTCACAAGTTTTTCCTCCACCAGTCTTTCAGGTTCGGACCGGAGGTGTCGTATGTGGCACAATGTACTCTGCAGGCTCTCCATGGGGTTCCTCCCCGGACTGTCGTCGGAGCGAGAATAAAGGACTCATTTGTCCATGCTCCAAATCCTCGACTTTTTGACCCAAGCTCTAAACTCAAAAGGGCTTATATAGCCAAGTCAAATGTGGAACTTTATAAAGTTGCCACGGAGATGTGCGAGGATACAAGGAACATAGCAGCATCCATGACCTTTGTTGGTGGGCTGAGTAAGTATGGATTTGACGATGTTATGGACATATTTAATTTATATCAAATTCAGGAGGGACTTGCCACAAGAGAATCAGCAAATATTCGGAATCCATTAGTGGCCAAATTCGAAACAATAGCCGGCCTTAAGAACTTTGCTCAAACTTATAAAGACCTAGATCTACTTTCCACAATTGAGATGTTCAGTTACAGTGGGAGAAGGACCCCCTATCACATGACTCTGCTTACTCAGAGGTGTAGCAACACAGAGACGTCCGAGGCAGACATTACCTTCACTACCGTTCACATGGCCAAGGGTCTAGAATGGGACTGGGTTATATTGACAGAAGTCTATATTTACCCTTACCTCAGCTTATATGCCGATACTGATGAAGAGTTGAGGATGGCGTATGTGTCCGTGACGCGAGCCAAGAAGTTTATCACAATCAACAACGCGGTTCTCTATGCCCTTCTTTCCGCCCATGACGAACTGGACGTGTTGGTAGCGAGGAAGAGCCTCCAGCAGGCCGTTTTGTGTCTGTGGTGCCGCGGCCCCATCACCCCCTCGTCCTCCCCGCTCATAGTTAAGGTAACTTCGCAATCACTTTTTATATAAACTGTCATAATTTTGGTTCAAATGTATTATATATTAAGTGGTAATTTTGTGTAACATATAATTGTCGGAACTTGTAATAATAATGATATATGACAGATCATATTTATTATGTAGGGGAAAGTTGTCACACATATTCATGAACATAATTAATTTTGTACATAATTTTTAGGCACTGCCATACTACGTATCTGATAATGGTAACCGGTTTCCCGGAGGATATATGTGCGACGGGTGTGCAACAAATGCAATGTTCGAAACCGCCACCAGGTGAGAAACAACTTGTTAGTGGTGTTGTGAGTTGTTAGTGGTGTTGTGAGTTGTTAGTGGTGCTGTGAGTTGTTAGTGGTGTTGTGAGTTGTTAGTGGTGTTGTGAGTTGTTAGTGGTGCTGTGAGTTGTTAGTGGTGTTGTGAGTTGTTAGAGGTGCTGTGAGTTGTTAGTGGTGTTGTGAGTTGTTAGTGGTGCTGTGAGTTGTTAGTGGTGCTGAGAGTTGTTAGTGGTGCATAAAGTTGTTAGTGGTGTTGTGAGTTGTTAGTGGTGCTGTGAGTTGTTAGTGTTGTGAGTTGTTAGTGTTGTGAGTTGTTAGTGGTGTTGTGAGTTGTTAGTGGTGCATAAAGTTGTTAGTGGTGCTGAGAGTTGTTAGTGGTGTTGTGAGTTGTTAGTGGTGTTGTGAGTTGTTAGTGGTGCATAAAGTTGTTAGTGGTGCTGAGAGTTGTTAGTGGTGTTGTGAGTTGTTAGTGGTGTTGTGAGTTGTTAGTGGTGCATAAAGTTGTTAGTGGTGCTGTGAGTTGTTAGTGTTGTGAGTTGTTAGTGGTGTTGTGAGTTGTTAGTGTTGTGAGTTGTTAGTGGTGCATAAAGTTGTTAGTGGTGTTGTGAGTTGTTAGTGGTGCTGTGAGTTGTTAGTAGTGTTGTCAGTTGTTAGTGGTGCTGTGAGTTGTTAGTGGTGTTGTGAGTTGTTAGTGGTGTTGTGAGTTGTTAGTGGTGCATAAAGTTGTTAGTGGTGTTGTGAGTTGTTAGTGGTGCTGTGAGTTGTTAGTGGTGCATAAAGTTGTTAGTGGTGTTGTGAGTTGTTAGTGGTGCTGAGAGTTGTTAGTGGTGCTGTGAGTTGTTAGTGGTGCTGTGAGTTGTTAGTGGTGTTGTGAGTTGTTAGTGGTTCTGTGAATTGTTAGTGGTGTTGTGAATTGTTAGTGGTGCATAAAGTTGTTAGTGGTGTTGTGAGTTGTTAGTGGTGCTGCGAGTTGATAGTGGTGCTGTGAGTTGTTAGTGGTGTTGTGAGTTGTTAGTGGTGCTGTGAGTTGTTAGTGGTGCTGTGAGTTGTTAGTGGTGCATAAAGTTGTTAGTGGTGCTGTGAGTTGTTAGTGGTGTTGTGAGTTGTTAGTGGTGCTGCGAGTTGATAGTGGTGTTGTGAGTTGTTAGTGGTGCTGTGAGTTGTTAGTGGTGCTGTGAGTTGTTAGTGGTGCATAAAGTTGTTAGTGGTGCTGTGAGTTGTTAGTGGTGTTGTGAGTTGATAGTGGTGTTGAGAATTGTTAGTGGTGTTGAGAATTGTTAGTGGTGTTGAGAATTGTTAGTGGTGTTGTGAGTTGTTAGTGGTGCTGAGAGTTGTTAGTGGTGCTGTGAGTTGTTAGTGGTGTTATGAGTTGTTAGTGGTGCTGTGAGTTGTTAGTGGTGCTGTGAGTTGTTAGTGGTGCTGTGAGTTGTTAGTGGTGCTGTGAGTTGTTAGTGGTGCTGAGAATTGTTAGTGGTGTTGTGAGTTGTTAGTGGTGTTGAGAATTGTTAGTGGTGCTGAGAGTTGTTAGTGTTGAGAATTGTTAGTGGTGCTGAGAGTTGTTAGTGGTGCTGAGAGTTGTTAGTGGTGCTGTGAGTTGTTAGTGGTGCTGAGAGTTGTTAGTGGTGTTGTGAGTTGTTAGTGGTGCTGAGAGTTGTTAGTGGTGTTGTGAGTTGTTAGTGGTGCTGAGAGTTGTTAGTGGTGCTGTGAGTTGTTAGTGGTGTTGTGAGTTGTTAGTGGTGCTGTGAGTTGTTAGTGGTGCTGAGAGTTGTTAGTGGTGTTGTGAGTTGTTAGTGGTGCTGTGAGTTGTTAGTGGTGCTGTGAGTTGTTAGTGGTGTTGTGAGTTGTTAGTGGTGCTGAGAGTTGTTAGTGGTGCTGAGAGTTGTTAGTGGTGCTGTGAGTTGTTAGTGGTGCTGAGAGTTGTTAGTGGTGCTGTGAGTTGTTAGTGGTGCTGAGAGTTGTTAGTGGTGTTGTGAGTTGTTAGTGGTGCTGTGAGTTGTTAGTGGTGCTGAGAGTTGTTAGTGGTGCTGAGAGTTGTTAGTGGTGCTGTGAGTTGTTAGTGGTGCTGTGAGTTGTTAGTGGTGCTGAGAGTTGTTAGTGGTGTTGTGAGTTGTTAGTGGTGCTGTGAGTTGTTAGTGGTGCTGAGAGTTGTTAGTGGTGTTGTGAGTTGTTAGTGGTGCATAAAGTTGTTAGTGGTGCTGTGAGTTGTTAGTGGTGCTGTGAGTTGTTAGTGGTGCATAAAGTTGTTAGTGGTGCTGTGAGTTGTTAGTGGTGCTGTGAGTTGTTAGTGGTGCTGTGAGTTGTTAGTGGTGCTGAGAGTTGTTAGTGGTGCTGTGAGTTGTTAATGGTGTTGTGAGTTGTTAGTGGTGCTGTGAGTTGTTAGTGGTGTTGTGAGTTGTTAGTGGTGTTGTGAGTTGTTAGTGGTGTTGTGAGTTGTTAGTGGTGTTGTGAGTTGTTAGTGGTGTTGTGAGTTGTTAGTGGTGTTGTGAGTTGTTAGTGGTGTTGTGAGTTGTTAGTGGTGTTGTGAGTTGTTAGTGGTGCATAAAGTTGTTAGTGGTGCTGTGAGTTGTTAGTGGTGCATAAAGTTGTTAGTGGTGCTGTGAGTTGTTAGTGGTGCTGTGAGTTGTTAGTGTTGTGAGTTGTTAGTGGTGTTGTGAGTTGTTAGTGGTGTTGTGAGTTGTTAGTGGTGCATAAAGTTGTTAGTGGTGCTGAGAGTTGTTAGTGGTGTTGTGAGTTGTTAGTGGTGTTGTGAGTTGTTAGTGGTGTTGTGAGTTGTTAGTGGTGTTGTGAGTTGTTAGTGGTGTTGTGAGTTGATAGTGGTGCATAAAGTTGTTAGTGGTGCTGTGAGTTGTTAGTGGTGCATAAAGTTGTTAGTGGTGCTGTGAGTTGTTAGTGGTGCTGTGAGTTGTTAGTGTTGTGAGTTGTTAGTGGTGTTGTGAGTTGTTAGTGGTGTTGTGAGTTGTTAGTGGTGCATAAAGTTGTTAGTGGTGCTGAGAGTTGTTAGTGGTGTTGTGAGTTGTTAGTGGTGTTGTGAGTTGTTAGTGGTGTTGTGAGTTGTTAGTGGTGTTGTGAGTTGTTAGTGGTGCATAAAGTTGTTAGTGGTGCTGTGAGTTGTTAGTGGTGTTGTGAGTTGTTAGTGGTGCATAAAGTTGTTAGTGGTGCTGTGAGTTGTTAGTGGTGCTGTGAGTTGTTAGTGGTGCATAAAGTTGTTAGTGGTGCTGTGAGTTGTTAGTGGTGCTGAGAGTTGTTAGTGGTGCTGTGAGTTGTTAGTGGTGCATAAAGTTGTTAGTGGTGCTGAGAGTTGTTAGTGGTGCTGTGAGTTGTTAGTGGTGCATAAAGTTGTTAGTGGTGCTGAGAGTTGTTAGTGGTGCTGAGAGTTGTTAGTGGTGCTGTGAGTTGTTAGTGGTGTTGTGAGTTGTTAGTGGTGTTGTGAGTTGTTAGTGGTGCTGAGAGTTGTTAGTGGTGCTGTGAGTTGTTAGTGGTGCTGTGAGTTGTTAGTGGTGTTGTCAGTTGTTAGTGGTGTTGTGAGTTGTTAGTGGTGTTGTGAGTTGTTAGTGGTGCATAAAGTTGTTAGTGGTGCTGAGAGTTGTTAGTGGTGCTGAGAGTTGTTAGTGGTGCTGTGAGTTGTTAGTGGTGTTGTGAGTTGTTAGTGGTGCTGTGAGTTGTTAGTGGTGCATAAAGTTGTTAGTGGTGCTGAGAGTTGTTAGTGGTGTTGTGAGTTGTTAGTGGTGCATAAAGTTGTTAGTGGTGCTGTGAGTTGTTAGTGATGCTGTGAGTTGTTAGTGGTGTTGTGAGTTGTTAGTGGTGCATAAAGTTGTTAGTGGTGCTGAGAGTTGTTAGTGGTGCTGAGAGTTGTTAGTGGTGCTGAGAGTTGTTAGTGGTGTTGTGAGTTGTTAGTGGTGCATAAAGTTGTTAGTGGTGCTGTGAGTTGTTAGTGGTGCTGTGAGTTGTTAGTGGTGTTGTGAGTTGTTAGTGGTGCATAAAGTTGTTAGTGGTGCTGAGAGTTGTTAGTGGTGTTGTGAGTTGTTAGTGGTGTTGTGAGTTGTTAGTGGTGTTGTGAGTTGTTAGTGGTGCATAAAGTTGTTAGTGGTGCTGTGAGTTGTTAGTGGTGCTGTGAGTTGTTAGTGGTGTTGTGAGTTGTTAGTGGTGCATAAAGTTGTTAGTGGTGCTGAGAGTTGTTAGTGGTGTTGTGAGTTGTTAGTGGTGTTGTGAGTTGTTAGTGGTGTTGTGAGTTGTTAGTGGTGTTGTGAGTTGTTAGTGGTGTTGTGAGTTGTTAGTGGTGCATAAAGTTGTTAGTGGTGCTGTGAGTTGTTAGTGGTGCATAAAGTTGTTAGTGGTGCTGTGAGTTGTTAGTGGTGCTGTGAGTTGTTAGTGTTGTGAGTTGTTAGTGGTGTTGTGAGTTGTAAGTGGTGTTGTGAGTTGTTAGTGGTGCATAAAGTTGTTAGTGGTGCTGAGAGTTGTTAGTGGTGTTGTGAGTTGTTAGTGGTGTTGTGAGTTGTTAGTGGTGTTGTGAGTTGTTAGTGGTGTTGTGAGTTGTTAGTGGTGCATAAAGTTGTTAGTGGTGCTGTGAGTTGTTAGTGGTGTTGTGAGTTGTTAGTGGTGCATAAAGTTGTTAGTGGTGCTGTGAGTTGTTAGTGGTGCTGTGAGTTGTTAGTGGTGCATAAAGTTGTTAGTGGTGCTGTGAGTTGTTAGTGGTGCTGAGAGTTGTTAGTGGTGCTGTGAGTTGTTAGTGGTGCTGAGAGTTGTTAGTGGTGCTGTGAGTTGTTAGTGGTGCATAAAGTTGTTAGTGGTGCTGAGAGTTGTTAGTGGTGCTGTGAGTTGTTAGTGGTGCATAAAGTTGTTAGTGGTGCTGAGAGTTGTTAGTGGTGCTGAGAGTTGTTAGTGGTGCTGTGAGTTGTTAGTGGTGTTGTGAGTTGTTAGTGGTGTTGTGAGTTGTTAGTGGTGCTGAGAGTTGTTAGTGGTGCTGTGAGTTGTTAGTGGTGCTGTGAGGTGTTAGTGGTGTTGTCAGTTGTTAGTGGTGTTGTGAGTTGTTAGTGGTGTTGTGAGTTGTTAGTGGTGCATAAAGTTGTTAGTGGTGCTGAGAGTTGTTAGTGGTGCTGAGAGTTGTTAGTGGTGCTGTGAGTTGTTAGTGGTGCATAAAGTTGTTAGTGGTGCTGAGAGTTGTTAGTGGTGTTGTAAGTTGTTAGTGGTGCTGTGAGTTGTTAGTGGTGTTGTGAGTTGTTAGTGGTGCATAAAGTTGTTAGTGGTGCTGAGAGTTGTTAGTGGTGCTGAGAGTTGTTAGTGGTGCTGAGAGTTGTTAGTGGTGCTGAGAGTTGTTAGTGGTGCTGAGAGTTGTTAGTGGTGTTGTGAGTTGTTAGTGGTGCTGTGAGTTGTTAGTGGTGCTGTGAGTTGTTAGTGGTGCATAAAGTTGTTAGTGGTGCTGAGAGTTGTTAGTGGTGCTGTGAGTTGTTAGTGGTGCTGTGAGTTGTTAGTGGTGTTGTCAGTTGTTAGTGGTGTTGTGAGTTGTTAGTGGTGTTGTGAGTTGTTAGTGGTGCATAAAGTTGTTAGTGGTGCATAAAGTTGTTAGTGGTGCTGAGAGTTGTTAGTGGTGCATAAAGTTGTTAGTGGTGCTGAGAGTTGTTAGTGGTGCTGTGAGTTGTTAGTGGTGTTGTGAGTTGTTAGTGGTGTTGTGAGTTGTTAGTGGTGCTGTGAGTTGTTAGTGGTGTTGTGAGTTGTTAGTGGTGTTGTGAGTTGTTAGTGGTGTTGTGAGTTGTTAGTGGTGTTGTGAGTTGTTAGTGGTGTTGTGAGTTGTTAGTGGTGTTGTGAGTTGTTAGTGGTGCATAAAGTTGTTAGTGGTGCATAAAGTTGTTAGTGGTGCTGAGAGTTGTTAGTGGTGCATAAAGTTGTTAGTGGTGCTGAGAGTTGTTAGTGGTGCATAAAGTTGTTAGTGGTGCTGAGAGTTGTTAGTGATGTTGTGAGTTGTTATTGGTGTTGTGAGTTGTTAGTGGTGCTGTGAGTTGTTAGTGGTGTTGTCAGTTGTTAGTGGTGTTGTCAGTTGTTAGTGGTGCTGAGAGTTGTTAGTGGTGTTGTGAGTTGTTAGTGGTGTTGTGAGTTGTTAGTGGTGGTGTGAGTTGTTAGTGGTGTTGTGAGTTGTTAGTGGTGTTGTGAGTTGTTAGTGGTGCTGAGAGTTGTTAGTGGTGTTGAGAGTTGATAGTGGGGCCATCAAGTTGTTAGTGTTAGTCTGTCTCTTCCACTGTCTCTCTCTCTCTCTCTCTCTCTCTCTCTCTCTCTCTCTCTCTCTCTCTCTCTCTCTCTCTCTCTCTCTCTCTCTCTCTCTCTCTCTCTCTCTCTCTCTCTCTCTCTCTCTCTCTCTCCCTCCCTCCCTCCCTCCCTCCCTCCCTCCCCTCCTTCTCTCCCCTCCTTCTCTCCCCTCCCTCCCTCTTTCTATTCCCCTTTCTGTCTTCCTCCCACCCTTTCTTTATCTTCCTCTTCCTCATTAATGTACTTTGTCGCCCCATTCATCCTCATTTTTACCAATAAGAACAAAGCTTTTTATTACATTTATTTTTTATCTTGAAACTCTTATTTTTTCATTTAAGAATAATATTATGTTTTTGATTCCATAGAACGATAGCTTGTCAAGTGCAAGTCTTCGCTCGAGCCTCCCGCTTAAGGTTGATCACTGGGAAGCAGCATGAATCAACCCGCTACAACTACAACGCAACGAGAAGGGTAATTAATATGTTACAAAGATCAGCAGACTATTTCCAGACATTTAAAGCTTAGTAGACTAATTCCTGACCTACCAGGCTTAGTAGACTAATTCCTGACCTACCAGGCTCAGTAGACTTATATCTGACCTACCAGGCTCAGTAGACTAATTCCTGACCTACCAGGCTTAGTAGACTAATTCCTGACCTACCAGGCTCAGTAGACTTATATCTGACGTTCAAAGCTAAGGTGGCTAACATGAGACCTTCAAAGATTAGTAGACCAACACCTGACCTTCAAAACTCAGTAAACTAATACCTGGGCCTTCAAAGCTCAGTAAACTAATACCTGACCTTCAGAGTTTGTAGACTAATACCTAGCCTCCAAAGATTAGTAAACTAACATCTAACCTTCAAAACTTAGCAGCTTTAAACCTTACATGCAGACGATTAAGATGACTTTCAAAACACAATAGGCTAACACCTGACCTAAAAGGCACAATAGACTAATACATGACGTTCAAAGATCAATAGATTAATAAGTGACCTTCATAGTTCAATACACTAATACGTGACCTTCAGAGCTAAATTGACTACTACATCCCCTTCAAAGCATAGTACAATACCACATAAGCCTCAAAGCACAGTTTACTAAAACCTGCCCTTCAAAGCACAATACACTAACATCTAACCTTCAGAACACAGTAGAGTAACTCCTACCCTTCAAAGTACAGTTGACTATCACCTGCTCCTCAGAGCACAGTGGACTAACACCTTCCCTTCAAAGCACAGTAGAGTAACACATTTTTATATTTTTTTCGGTGATTTTATATATATTTTTTCACTCCTGCATGGGGCCCTAAGCCTCTGACTGGCCCACTAAGTGTTACTTGTTTTTGTTTGTTTTACTTAGGCGGAGTATTTATGACTCGTGTGTTTGTTTCAGTAAGATTATGCCCATGTCTTTACAACCTGCTCTCGTACAAGACAGCACATATATGACTTATTGCTTAGTCACTATTTCGCTTATAAATAAGTATATATGTGACACAGTACAAACCATATTTTTTTCAAGGCACTAACTTTCTCTCATTTTCATTAAACAATAGAGATTTTATACAAAACTTGACAATATCCTGAGTTACTTTACAATTTATTTAAATATTTTAGTTTTGTTTTATTATTTTTATAAAACTGTAATATCGATATAGGTATAGGTTCAGTACTAACTGTAATATCTTAACATACTAAGAAGGTTAGGTTGTGGTTTTCTATTCAGCATTTCAAGGTAAACTCATATATTCACAATAAATTAGTATGTCACATATGCACTTATTCATAAGCAAGATATTGACTATAAGCAAGTGCAAGAACGGGTTGGTCTTTAAAAACTTCCTCTGCTCTGTTGATTCTTCTTTGATATCTTATTGGGTTTGTAACTGTGCACTCTGTTAGATAATGTTCCAGTGGTCTGTCGGGCATTTCTCCACAGTGCTGACATTTCCTCTCACTTTCTGGAATCTGTAAGCCTATTTCCCATGCACATAGGTATCCAAGCCTGATGCTATGTAAGTGTATTTCTGTAGTTCTACTGCTCCCTTTCATAAAAATAAGTGGTTCATAGTTGGTTGAATTCTTGTACCAATCCACAGATCCTGATGTTGCAGCTGCTGTGTTGAAATCACTGTACATCTGCATTACTCTATTTCTAATTACTGTAAACTTTTATTATGTGATAGACTGTGTGGTATGTAAATGTCTACATTTCTTCTCTTAGTTGGATGTTTTGCAGCTTTGTCTACAATGTCATTCCTATTATTCCCACATGACTTGGCACCCCAGTTGATAAGTATCCGACGGACTTGACGTTTGAGTGTTTGCAATAATGCTCTGACATTTGTGATCAGATGAATGTTGTCACGTATGTATTCCTGTTGCAAGATTTCAGTGGCAGTTCTCGAATCTGTATGTATGATAACATATTGTCGGTGTTCAGCAAGAGCATTTTCCAACGCCTTTTGAATAGCCAGCATATCTGTTTGTAAAGTTGAACACCCGTTTGAGTCTTTCCAACTACAGAATTTCCTGCCTTAACTGCAGCTCCGGTTTCTTGTCCCTGCTGGTCTTCTGATCCCTTTGTGAAGTATGTGAAGATGTCAGATGCCATATTTGCTTCTATATTCATCAATGCAAAGTTGCATAACAGATCAGGATTAATCTGGTTCTTTTTTAAAGTCTGCTGGCAGCAATTACCAAAAGGATTTCATAACGAAGTCTAAATGTATTTCGTCGACACCACTCTCAGTGACTGTTTTTGTTATATCGAATGTATTGATGGTGTTTATTGAATAATGGGTCCACACGTTGCTATTGGTAGTTTAGTGTCCAAAGTTAGTCCTCCGGTGATTATATCATTGTGGAATCTAACTTCAGCAGAGAGTTTCCTGTCTCGGTCATATTTTCAGTCATTGTGGACTGGAACGAGAACGGTGCTCCCTATATAGGCGTAGAACACAAACAGCAGAACATCTCAAATGCTGTACTCTATCCCAACAACGACGAGGAAGGCTATGTAGGCAAACAAATGATCGAGCTGAAGCTGAGAGAATCATATAAAATCCAAGAGAGGCAAAGGGAGCAAAAGGCCATAAGTGAAATAGAGAGGAACCCGAAATACTTTTTCTTGTATGCCAAAACCAGAACAAAAATTGCGTCCAGTATTAGGCCTTTGCGCAAGGGTGATGGAACTTTCACAGATGACAACAAACAAATGAGGCATCAGTACGATTGTTTTCAGTGAACCCCTGACCACATTGACGATCGATGATCCAAATGAATTCTTCATGAATGTGACACCAACATTGAACCACATATCAGATGTCACTTTAACCCCACTGGACTTTGAAGTAGCCATGGACAGCATGCTAATGCTATCGGCATTGTCTGCACACAGCTTGCCAAAGCTCTCTGCACCCGACTCGTGGAATTCTGTATTCATCAAGAAGTGCATAACACCACTTTCTCCTTCTCCTGAAAGGGTCATAACAGCACTATTCAGAGCTGGAGAAATTGCCAACCTGGAGAGCGTGCAAAGTCCCTTAACCGCTAGCACGCTCTCTATAAGTCATCGTAATTATTGTGACTGCTTAAAAGTTCTAAACCTGTATTCTCTAGAGCGCAGGCGAGAACAGAATAATCTACACACAAAATATTAGTGGGACTGGTTCCAAATCTGAAAATAGAAATAATATCATATGAGACCAGTAGGCATATCAGGATGTGCAGAATATCCCCGTTAAAAAGCCGAGGTGCAATAGGTACGCTGAGGGAGAACACTATCAACATCAAGGGCCCAAAACTTGTCAACACACTCCCGCTACACATAAGGAGCATACTGGCCGGCCTCTCACAGTGTTCTGGAGATACCTTGATAAACACCTACAAAGAATTACCTGATCAACCTGGCTGTGATTCATACGTTAGGCTGTGAGCAGCTCCGTCCAACAGACTTGTTGACCAGACGACCACCCGGGAGACCTGGTCTGGAACCGGGCTGCGAGGCCATTGATCCCTGAAAGCTACACAATGTAAGACTCTGAATTGAGAAGAGTTCTTAAACTTTGCCAGTTGGCAGTCCAGTTGGGACTTAGTTTTTCTGAAGGCAAAGTGATAGTTCACTGACTTGAGTTTGTTGACTGTCTCTTGTGTTGTAAGATTCCGTTGATCTTGAGTGACCACTGCTTCTTGCAGTTGCTTTTGTGGATCTTGTCTGCTGTCTTGACTACCCGGCTATTGTTGTTGGTAGTCTGTGTTCATGTCGCGTAGTTTGTCCTCTTGTGCTCCGTCTTGTCTCATTCTGTTTCTTGTGTACCTGTGGTCTGCTGCACGATCTTATACATTAATACACAAGTGATTTCTTGAGTCTGTTGTTGTGAGGCATTCTTCGTCATCTGTAGGCAATTGATAATGGTCTCTGCCATGATCTTCATGATGATTTTCAGCTGGACTTCAATAAAACTGTAAATTTGTTGTGTTGATTCCGAAAGTGATTGCTGTTCCTCACACCTCTCACACTTGCCTTCTGGAGAATGTCTTGCCCACCCACCTCTCACACAGATCTTGTACTGTATGTCTGCTTCTCACCCAGTTGTCACACTTGCCTTTCATTGCATGTCTGCCTCTCCCAACCTCACACACTTGCTTTATAATTGTATAAAATATAATTGTGACTGTAGGAGTTGTACACCTGCCCCTCTACTCTGGAATTACATTGAGTTGTATCACAGCAACCACCCCATCCCCCTTTGCAGTCACTGGACTTGTACTATGCTGTCCTCCGGCTTCTCCCAAAATGGCACATACAAGACTTGTGTTTTATGATGGTGAAAGAAGACACTCATCTTACCTAGTACACCCCCCTCCCCGCTCAGCTCGTTGTCGCCGTGTGGGGGCTTCGTGGGCGGCTGCTGGAGTGTGATGCTCCTTCGGACAGTCCTCTGTCCTTTTCTAGCCTTGTGCTCCTGCTGCCGTCCTCTCCAATTCTGCTGGGCACCTTTTCCTTTTCCTTCTGTTTCGTTTTTCTCCCCCCTCTTCTCCTATCTGCTGGCCGTTTCCTGCCGACCTTTTGCTCGTTCTGGTTCTTCCATGGACTTCTTCTATTTTGACGCCCGGGTGCTTGAGGAGGCATAGTCATGCACCCGTAGAACTGCAGTACCCGACGTCGAGAGCGAGGGGAACCTTTTATTGTCAATCCCCACTTCGTCACTGAACCCGATCTCGACGGACTGTCGGTTTCTTAAGGTGGCGTTTGTGGGGCGTATACTCACGACGCACCCCTAGGAGGCCCCGACAAGATCGGCGATAGCTTCTTGTTGGGTGTCCTGCCTCTAATTGTGGCTCCATGGTGGGTGTGGGGGCACATTCGTGAGTGAATTCATAATTTCGTCAAGATGATAACCCCTGTTTCGGCTGCTTCTGGCTTACCTTTTCAGGCTCGTGGGGTGGGCGACCAAGCCCCCGAGTCGGTCCGTATTGGAAGACCGGGCTCTGTAGCCTCCGCTGCATTGGGCCCCGACCTTGCTCCTCCTTTGGCCTCTCTGACTCCTTCCCCTGGCTCCCCTCCCTCCTCTGTGGTTGGGTCGAGCCCCAAGCCCCCAGTGGTGACTACCTCGTCCCCTGGCGCGGCTCCTTCTCTAGTTGTAACTACTGCGCCTTTTAACCCCTCTCTCTCTGGGGGTTCTCACCGCCGTTCTCGACACGGCCGCCCTCGCTCGATTCCTTCCAGTTCTGCTACCTATCAAGCCTTGTTTGGTCCCGCTTCGTGGGCCAAATATTTTGATCTCCTCCCTCTTGATTCTGCGCCTCCTGACGATTTCTCCCTTCATCGACATCTCATTGATTCCGTGGATGCCTCCATTACTTTTAACCCCACTCGTCTCGGTACGCGTGTCGTTGCTGCTCCTTCTCAGGATGCTGCTTCCCGCTTGGCTGCCTTATCCTGCCTTGGCGAGACCCCCGTTCGGGTCTCGAAGAACGCTCAATTGAATGCCAGTGTTGGCACTATTTTGCTCCCGCCCCATGTTGCAACCGGTGTTCGGGACCTGCGCGACTGCCACGACGATATTCGCCATATCCTCGCTGCCCAGGGCCATTCTATTCTCCAGGTGGACACGTTTACTCGTCCCCCTCGTGGTAGTCGCCGTCAACCCCTCCGGGTTGTGAAGATTACCTTTGATGGTAGGACCCTTCCACCCTCTGTCATTCTTGCTGGTGCCAGGTGCTCTGTCCAGGAGTACATTCCTTCTCCTCGGCTCTGCAACAAGTGCTGGAGGTTTGGGCATGGTGCCCTCCGCTGCTCCGGGACTGTATCTCTCTGTCCTTTGTGTGGTGGCGAAGGTCACTCTAAGTCGGAGTGCACTTCTCCCCAGGCTCGTTGCCTCAACTGCGGTGAGGCCCATCCTACCTTCTCCCGTGCGTGTGTCCATTACAAGCTTGAGGCGGCCGTCCTCAACCTGAAGCACCGGGAGCGTTTATCTTTTCCTGAGGCGAGGCGCCAGGTTCGCCGGCTCCCGCCTTATGCTAATATCTCTTATGCTCGCGTGTTGCGCTCTTCCTCTCCACGTCCTTCCCGCCTTCCTCAGACTCACAACCGTTTCCGGGCCTTGGACCCTGATGCGCCCACTGCCCCCTCCTCCGTTCCTTTGGGTTCTCTCCCGAAGGATCCTCCTCCTGGTCCTCTGTCTGGGGTTCCCCTTCCTTCTACCCGGTCTGTCGTGTCTTCTGTGTCTTCTTCCTCGTCCCCCTCCGATCCTCCTTCCCATCCTCTTCCTCCATCTCTTGGCTCTCCCCACCGCCTGTCGGTGCGGGCGGATGTCCATCGCTCTCCTAACGGTCGTCGTGTGTGCTCTCGTTCGGCTTCTCCTGTTGAGACACTGGAATCCGTTGCCCGGTACGTAGTTGCTGGGACACCGGTCTCTTTAAGTCAGAAGCGTAAGCCTGGCTCCTCTCCTTCCTCTTCCCCGGCGGATAAGAAGGCTTCGCTTTCTTCCTCAGCTCCTCCTTCTGGCTCTGTTGCTCCTTCCCCTCCCGTTTCAGTGCTTGCGCCCCCTGTTCCTGCTATGGAGGTTTCTTTGGCCCCTGCTTCCCTTTCGGTTGCTGCTCTTGCTGGGGTGCGCTCCCCTCTTTCTACTCCCCCTCCTCCTGCTGCTGTCCTTGACGGCTCCTCTCCGTTGTCTCCTCCTCTTCCTCCTCCTCCTCCAGTCCCTGCCCGCCCACCTCTGCTCTGTTCTCCCGTTTCCTTCCCTCCGTCTTTGCTCAGTTTACCCATGCCCCCTAACCCTGACTTTGCTGACCCTGATCCCGACCCTGATATTCTTTAACGTGCTCTGTTGCTCTTTCGCCTTTGTTTCTTCCTTGTTCTCTGTTTTTGTCCTTTCTCTTCTCGTCGTTGTCCATTCTTCAATGGAACGTTCGAGGTTATTACGCCAATTTCCTCGAACTCCAACTTCTGATTTCGCGGTTTTCGCCCCTTTGTGTCTGTCTCCAGGAGCCAATGCTTGGTGCTCGTCCTGGTCGTTTTCGTGGCTATTCCTTTCTCTCCCCCCCCCCAGCCATTGCTGGGGCTTCTAATTCTTCTGCTCTTTTGATTCGGGCTGATGTTCCCTTTGTTCCTTTACTTTTTCCTTCGCCTCTCCATTGTTCTGCTGCTCGTATCTTTGTGGGGAAATGGTACACAGTTTGTTCCATTTATCTCCCCCCGAGTGTCCCGCTCTCTCTTCCTGATTTGAAACACCTCCTGGACTCCTTGCCGGAGCCTGTGCTCCTGCTGGGTGACTTCAATTGTCGTCATTCTCTTTAGGGTGACGTTCTGACGAATACCCGGGGTCGCCTCCTTGAGCCGTTTCTCCTCTCTTCTTCCCTGTCTCTTCTGAATTCTGGTGAGCCCACTCATTTGGACTCTCGGACTCGCACCCTTTCTTGTCTTGATCTTTCTCTCTGCTCTTCTTCTCTTTACTTAGATTTCACGTGGCAGGTTCTTGATGACCTCCATGGAAGTGATCATTTCCCCATCCTTGTTTCCTTTTTCTCTTTTCGCCCTTCCCTCTCTTTCCCTAGGTGGCAGTTTGCTAAGGCAGACTGGACCCTATTTACCCTCAGTGCTGCTCTCCCTGACCTCTCCCTTCTGCCTCTCTCTCGCGCTCTCCTCCTTTTTCATGACACTGTCTTCAACGCTGCCCTCCGCTCTATTCCTCGCTCTTCCTCTCGGGGTCCACGGAAGTGCGTTCCCTGGTGGAATGCGGACTGTGCTCGGGCTGTCCGCTGTAAGCGTGCAGCCTGGAAGAGGCACCGCCGTAGGCAGACGTCCGATTCTTTTCTTTTCTTTCGGAAAGCGAGTGCGGTGGCCCGTAGGGCCATCCGTACGGCTAAACGTGAATGTTGGGCATCTTATGTCTCGACAATTACGTCCGAGACCCCTCTGGCCCAGATCTGGAAGCGTATCCGCAAGATAGCGGGTAAGTTCGTTCCCGATGTTTCACCGGTCCTTCACCTCCATGATACTCTTGTGGCGGACCCGTTGCAGGTCGCTTCCGAACTGGGTTCCCATTTTTCTTCTGTTAGCTCTGGTCTTCATCTTCCCCAATCTTTCCTTCTTCGTAAACCTGTCCTTGAGTCTCGTCCTTTAGATTTCTGCACTCGTCTTCAGCTTCCCTATAATGATCCCTTCTCTCTCTCTGAACTTCGTTCTGCCCTGGCCCTCTGCGGTTCTACGGCGGCGGGCTCTGATGGTATTCATTATGAGATGCTTCGCCATCTCCCTCCGAGCACGTCTCAGTATTTACTGAGTCTGTATAATCGGATCTGGGAGTCGTCGTCAGTCCCTGCGGACTGGCTCGATGCCGTTGTCCTCCCTGTTCGCAAACCGGGGTCTCTGGGTACTTCTCCTAAGGACTTTCGCCCTATTGCTCTCACAAGTTGTGTCTGCAAACTCTTTGAACGTATGGTTAACGTTCGTCTGATGTGGTTCCTGGAACACCATCACCTCCTCTCCCCTTCTCAATTTGGTTTCCGCTAGTGCCGCAGCACGACAGATGTCCTGGTGAACTTGGAGGTCTATATTCGTACTGCTTTTGCTGCGAAGACCTCCGTTGTTGCCGTCCTTTTTGACCTAGAAAAGGCTTACGACACCACTTGGCGTTATCATATCCTATCTCAACTTCATTCTTTTGGCCTTCGTGGTCGTCTCCCTCTCTTTCTCCGCAGCTTCCTCTCTCGTCGTTCCTTTCGGGTGCGCCTTGGTACCGCTCTCTCTCCCTCTTTTCAGCAATACGAAGGTGTGCCCCAGGGTAGTGTTCTGAGCACTACTCTTTTTCTTGTTGCCCTCAATGGTCTTCTTTCCTCTCTTCCTTCTGGTGTCTTCTCCGCTCTCTATGTCGATGATCTTACCCTTTGTTGTCAGGGTGATGATTCGCCTCTCCTTCAACGCCGGCTTCAACTTGCAATTGATGCCGTGTCGTCTTGGGCCACAGGTCATGGCTTCAAGTTCTCTACTTCTAAGACTTGTGCCATGACTTTTACGCGGAAACGGGTTGTTCTTCGTCCCTCTTTGTCGCTTTATGGTCATCCCCTTGAATACAAAGATTCCGCGAAGCTTTTGGGGTTATTCCTTGACACTCGTTTGTCTTGGTCTCCCCATATCTCTTACCTCCGTGTTGAGTGCTCTAAGGCCCTTACCCTCCTTCGGGTCTTGTCCCATACTTCTTGGGGGGCAGATAGGCGCGCACTCCTTGCTTTACATTCCTCTCTCGTCCTGTCTAAGCTCGATTATGGTTGCCCTGCTTACTCGTCTGCTTCTCCTTCTACTCTTCGCCGTCTTGATGCTTTGCACCATACTGGGTTGCGCCTCAGTTCTGGTGCCTTTCGTTCGACTCCCATCCTTAGCTTGTATGTTGACACTGGCTTCCTGTCTCTCCAGGACCGCCGTGATCGCTACTGTCTTCGCTATCTTGCGCGGTCCTTGCAACATCCTTCCTCTCGCCTCTGTCGTGCTTTAACTTTTACCCCTCCTGCGGTTCCTGTTCCTCTTCACCACCTCCCTCTTTCTGTCCGGTTATCTCGCCTACAGGATTCTCTCTCCGTTCGTATTTCT